>NC_048598.1:52122877-52269860 GCF_003668045.3 Cricetulus griseus
ATGGCAATCATAGCAACAGGCAGGCAGGCAAGGAGGGAGGTGGGTGGTCCTGAGGTTCATTGGCCAACCAAAGGGCATGCCCCAGATCCCATGAAAAGACACTGCCTCTGAAGACAAGACAGATGACTGTTCTGTAGAATAACACCCAAGGTTGATCTCTGACCTCCACATACAGACACACACCAACACATACACACAGAGACTAAGTTTTATTGATACCTAGATCTGATGATCTCTTCTGATCACCATTCAGTGTACTATGAGTCCAAATAAATTCTAACTGTAGGCTTAGCAGTCTAGAACACATGTTTGTCTTGAGGTAAACTCCATGTGGTACAGTATTATCAAATGATCAATACAAAAGATTGAGACCACGAGAAGGCACCTCTCAGCGGAAAATCACTATTAAAGCCTGTCGCCTCGCAAAGACTTTTCTAACCTTCCAGTGAGATCTTTTAACATCTATGGAGATGGCGTTATGGTTTGAACGTGAAATGTCTCCCATAGGCTCATGTACTTAAACACTTGGTCCCCAGTTAGTGGAGACCAACTCTTTAGTGAGGTTGTGAAAACTTTCAGATTTTACCCCTGACTGGAAGTAGATCCTGGAGTTCAGCTTCCAGACCCAGTCTCTGTGTACTGATTCAAAATGATGGAGGCATATAGCTTCCCACACTTGCTGCCACAGCTTGAAGGTGCTCCAGCCGCCATGCCTTCCCCTCATCCATATTGTTCCTTAAACTGATTCAAAATAATCCTTCCTCTGTTAGATTTCTCATATCAGGTCTGTTGTCATAGCAATGAGAAAAGAAAGGGCACAGAAGGAACCTCAAACATGTCCATGCAAGATCTTAACAGACATTAGTTTCCAGATCTCTGGAATCACACCCCAAATCTCCTTATGTTGTTTGGTCCACTGGCTCTTCCTTCCCTTTGCACGATTGTCATCCCAGATAACAACCAGACACTGGCTCTAAGCTAGTTTATGATAAACAGCTTCCAGGTTACTTTAAGGGGGAATTATGCAGATTCTGTCTGTGTCCAGGCCCTTCTTAAGCTCTCCAGTCTCAAGCCTCTGCAGGTTTTTCTCTTTCTTCAGCACTTCTTCCCATCCAGCTGTCCTGGGTGAAGTCACCCCAGCCACTTCATTGGTGTAGACAATTGGTATAGTTAAAAAAAAAAAAAAATGCAATGTGCTTGTTCATCTTGGGCAATGCATATGGGGGGGTATTTAGAAATTTGGAGGTTACGAGCCAGTCTCTACCCACATTTTACATTAGTCCTGTTGGGATTAATCCATCCACCTTCACCACCATTAAAACTATACAAGAGGAAAAAAGCCTTTGCCTTCAATATCTCAACTAAAACTCCAAATCAAGGGAATTTACACAAAGTGTAAATATTCCTTAATCAGCCTTCATTCTAGAAGTAAGGAACCTGCCAACAATAAAAACACAGTTAATGAATCCCAGGGCAATGTTCTTCAGCCTTCTTCAGCCCTCGAGCAGGTGTCAGGAAAACCAGACATCCCCCTATGCACAGTTTACATTCCTACCATGAACTTGTGAGAGCTACATAGAGGCTTCCAGGTGCTCCCAAGAGAGGGCATTTCTACTGAAAAGTGATTATTAAAAAAGATTTCAAATGCAAGAGATAAAATATGGATTTAAGTGAGAAGAGAAACATTAATTTCCTCTTATCGCCATTTGATTTTTATTGACTTTTTTCATACAATATATTCTGATCATGCTTTTCCCTCACCCAACTCCTCCCAGATCCTCTCTTCATCCCCACCCAACAAAATCCATTCCCTTTCTTTCTCTATCTTTTTTTTCTTTTGGTTTTTCAAGACAGGGTTTCTTTGTGTCGCCCTAGCTGTCCTGGAACTAGCTCTGTAGACCAGGCTGGCCCCAAATTCACAGAGAACTGCCTTCCTCTGTCTCCCAAGTGCTGGGATTAAAGGTGTGCACCACCATTACCCAGCTCTCTATCTCTTCAAAACAAGAAATACACACAAAAACAGAAACCAAAATATACAATCTAAAGACCAATAAGACAAAAAAACGCCCAAAACAAATCTATATGAGACAAAAAGTCTACAAAAATACTATTGTGTTTATTTTGTCTTGACCGTCTCCTGCTGGCCATGGAGCCTACTCTGAAGTGTGGTTATTATTCCCGGTCAGACTCCATTGGAGAGAACTAGGTTTTTCTTTGCAAGTGGGTGTCAATTGCAGATAGTTTCTTGGTTATGGGTGGGAGCCCATGTCCACTTCCCCTCTCAGCACTGGGACCTCATCTGGCTTGAACCCGTGCAGGCCTGGTGCATGCTGTCAGTCTCTGTGAGTTCATATGTGCACCAGTCTTATTCTGTCTCGGAGACAGTGTTTCCTTGGAGTCATGTAACCCTTCTGATTCTTACAATCCTTCTGTTTCCTTGCCACCTCTTCCAAATATATTCCTGAGCCCTGAGTGGGGGGGTTCAATGAAGGCATCCCATGTAGGACTGAGTGCTTCAAAGTCTCTCAGTCTGCACATTGTCCAGTTTTGGGTCTCTGTGTTAGTTCCTATCTGCTTCAATAACAAGCTTCTCTGATAGGATAGGACAATAAAGTAGATTATTGTATTGAGTCATAAAATAGCAACTATCAGTTTCAGATAATTTGCAATGGTATGGATTCCTGTTTAAGATAATTTGTATATTATTAAAATTCAAAATTATATTTTTCATACTGTGTATATGCTTTTACTTCTGTTTAAAGTATTTTTGTAAGATTATTTTTGTCATATTGTACATATGTTTCTACTTCTGTTTAAGATATTTTATATATTGATGCAAATTAAGGATATTTTGGTCATATTGCACTATACATTTCTCCCTCTGATTAAGATTTTTTGTGTATTGCCACAGTTTCTAGGTCATTGTCCTTATACTGTACATCTGTTTACAGATTGTTTATTTTTATAATGTAAAACTTTAGTCTTTAAGCTATATAGGTTATTAAGAATTATAGGTTAAAGTGGGTTGTGGTGGCACAGACCTTTAATCCCAGCACTCAGGAAGCAGAGGCAGATGGATCTCTATGAGTTCGAGGCTAGCCTGGTCTACAAAGCTACATAGAGAAACCCTGTCTCAAAAATTAAAAGAAAAAAGAATTACAGGTTAATAGTCACCCATGTTTGTCATATTTTTTGCTACGTTAGTTAGGTTCTTTAGATGCACTAAGATGTATTCTGCATAGATAGGTAATCTTCAAACACTTCAAAGACCTGCAGAATATGGCATTTAGATGTTTTAGTAATTTAGAATCCTATTGGCATGAGACATGCCTGCTTCTGGCAGCACTGATCTACTTCCGAGAGAATAATGGACACTGAAGACACTGCATATTGTTTCCTCCTTGGCAAAACTGGCCAATTGAGCAAAGAACCACCCTTGCCTCAATTGCTGACAGTAAGCATGCTGTCCAATCTGAACAAGCAGGATACAAGGAAAAGTGACTGGTAAACCTTCCCAGGACAGAGTATGACAGTCTTTCAAATGTTCCTGCTTCTGAATATGGTCTGTCAGATATTCTAGGCCTTGGCCAAAGTTGGATACTCCAAACACTACAGAGAAATATTGGGTGGACTGTCCAGGCAGCCAGTCGTTTCAGTCATTTCTCGTATCTTTCAGAAGTCATTTGCTTGCACTTCCTGCTTACTCAGGTAATATTATTTTCCTTCTCAGGTCACTGATGGGATTGAAGATTAGATAATTACAGTTACTATCCTCTCATGTCTTAGCTAAGGCATATTAGGTACAAGACAGTCTTTCCATTATAGGACAGCTATTGAAATAATCTCTGTGACTTGTCAATTACCTATGGCCTAGACGTTTAGCATGTGTTTCTTGCTTGATATTGTTTCATTTTTGTTCATGTTATTACCTTGTCTTTCTCCTGCACAAAACCTGGTAGTTGCTCTTATTGTAAATAGTTTTATGTTAGGATTAAAACCTTCTTATTTAAAAAATGGGGGAAGTGTTGTGGGATTTCGATCCATTTAGCCAATGGCTTTTGGGGCATGGTCTTGTCTACCTATATGACGGTTTAAAAACTGGGGGAGAGGGTCAAGCACTCTCTCAGTCTCAAGCTCTCTTGGGTGGTCAGAGTGGAGCAGGGGGCGGAAAGATGGATTTTGGTTGGTGTTCTTCACCCCTGGGCAGAAAGACTGGACAAAGGCAGCTAGATCAGTGTCATCATCTAATTGGTTCTGTATCAGTGAGTGTTTGTCCCTATCCTATACCTAATAAAGTCTTGAGAACCTTTAACAGACTCTCTAAACAGATGTGGATAAGCAAGACACTCATCTGATTCAAAACCTGGTGTGACCCCTGGTATTAGCAGGGGGGGCTCCCAGGTACAAAGGAATGGAGATGGGTTAGAAAGGAAGCCTGAGAGGGTCCAATGATGTTAAATTTTGAGTATAGAAAAAGACCTTTGGGTGCTAGAGAGATGGCTCAGCAGTGAAGAGCACTGGCTCTTCCAGAGGACCTAGGCTTGATTACCAGCATCCACATGGCCAATGCTCTCTTCTGGCCACCATGGGCACCAGAAATCCACATGATACATAGCCACAAATGCAGGCAAAACACTCACATATAAAATATATAATTTATAAAAGAGTTTTCCCATGTGTTTCTAAATGGGAAGCAATGACTAGCAAGGTGCTCTAATATTTTCACCCCACCAGACAAATTTAAAGGAATACAGCAGCAATTTCTTTTTACTTTAAAGTGATCAATTGCCAGACCCACCCATCCAACATACAACCTCTGGAACCACGGCTGTTGGAGGGTGGGCTGTGTTCAGAGCCCTACACCTGTTTCTTTACCACTTCCCTTTGCTCCATTTACAGAGAAAGACACACTTGCCGCCATCTTCTGAGTCTTGCCCTGCTGCATTCCCCATAACGTATAAAATCTTGAGGTGGCAGAGGGACAGTCTGCGATACTGGTGTCTGATGGATCAATTAATCAAGACATGGCTTTGCCTCTCAATTGTGTATCTGGCATGCTTTCCAGGTGGCAAAAGTGTCACAATGAACTCCGGCAACTCGATATTGCTTCTAGGACAGAAGGAGCACATGTTAGGGTTACATTTCTGTGGCTGCATACTCAGCTCCTAAGAGGAAACACTTTCCTATTTCCCCTCCCTGCTGCCACCCACCCACCCACACATCTTCACAGCCGTTACTCTGGTCAGATTTTTACTCCTCCCTCATGCATATTTAGGCGAAATAAACTCAACAAGATGTAGTGGCTCCAAATGAGACAGCTGCTCTAAGAGCCCTCTTCAACGCACTCTTTGAGAGCACAGTACTTCTCTTCCTTTAATGGTGATTTTTTCCCCCTCAGATCTTGGCTCATCTAGCAAATGTAACATTTATTCACAGACATGTGAGCTAATTGGAGGAGAAAGCATCCATCCCCATCTTCTGAAGAGACACAACTGAAATAAAGTTTTACTTTCTGTGTTTAGTAATTACCAAAACTATCAGATTGTCAAAAATTAAGATGTGAGACATGACTGCATTTCTATTTTGGTCAAATTTGCAACAATAATAGTTTCTTCCGTCCAATGGTTTCTTCCACCAGCTGTCTGAAGCATTGCCATTTTAACAAATGAAAGCAGATTATCCCAGCCCCCAACTCTTGGGAACCCACAAGTCATTCTGGCCAGCATCTTAACTGCAGATTTTCATCCCCCCTCCTCTTCTCTAAATCCAACCCCCCCCCCGTCTCATCCTCATCCCTCTAGCAGACACCTGCTGTGGATTCTCCCTCCTCTTTCCCATGTCCAGCGGCTCACACAGCTCTTCCCTACCATTGATTCAGTTACTGGAGCTCCCAAACATTCTCCAGCAGGCATTCTCCAGGAAGCCACCAGCCAAGCCTTCAGGAGAAGCAGGGAGGACAGCAGAGCAGGGAGCCGAGCTTCAGATCTTTATTCTCCCTTTTCTCCTCCAAATCCAATCCCCCAGTCTCATCCTCAGCTCTGCAGTAGACTACCTGTTGTGACCTCTCCCCAACTCTCTGCCTGTATTCCCAGGGGAATAAGCAGATCCTGATGGAACACCCTGCTTTCCTCCCTCTCGGGGACCCCTTAGCATTCCCCCTATCACAGTTCATTCCATTCCTGTGTGTCAGTTCCCAATATCTAGAAACACATTATACCTAGAACCTTCCAGAGGCCAAACCTATCAGGATCCCAGGAGAATTTCCCACCAGGAAACACACAGCCACCACACTCTCCTAAGAACCCAGTGAGGGCAACAGAAACCAAAGAACAAACACCTACCCAACATAGACAAGACCAGATGCCAGCACCTAGAAATATAGTCTTCCCAAACCCAGATGCCTAGACAGCAGCATAAAGACACAATCAATAACAGCCAGGACACTGTGCCTCCATTAGAGCCCAACAACCATAACCACAACAGGCCCTGAAGAGTCCAGCACAGCTGAAACACAGCAAGACCTTCCAAAGCCTTTATGAATATGACAGAGGTCCTTAAGGGGGAGATGAATAAATCCCTTAAAGAAATCTTTGAACAACAAACACTGAAAGGAAATTAATAAGTTAGTTCAATACCTGAAAGTGGAAAGAGAATCGATAAGAAAACCTAAGCCTAGGAAAACCTGGAAATGAAAAGTTTAGGAACTTGAACAGGAACCTCAGCCCCACTCAAAAGCAAGCCTCACCAACAGAATATATGAGATGGAAGAGAGAATCCCAGACATTGATGACATGAAAGAAAAAAATGGATAGATTGGTTTTTAAAAAAACCAGAAAGTGTTGGAGCTGGAGAGATGGCTCAGAGGTTAAGAGCACTGGCTGCTCTTCCAGAGGTCCTGAGTTCAATTCCCAGCAATACATGGTGGCTCACAACCACCTGTAATGAGATCTGGTGCCCTCTCTTGGTATATAGCATATATGAAGGCAGAACACTATATGCATAATAAATTTAAAAATCTTTTTTTAAAAAAATATTAAATCTAATTAAAAAAACAGCACAAAACATCCAGGAAATCTGGGAAACTATAAAAAGACCAAATCTAAGAGCAATAGGAATATAGGAAGAAGAAGAAATACAGATCACAAGCACAAAAAATATTTTTAACAAAATCATAGAAGACAGTTTCCCTAACCTAAAGAAAGAGAAGCTTATCAAGGTACAAGAAGCATACAGAACACCAAATAGACTGGGCCAGAAAAGAAAGTCTCCTCAGTACATAAAAATCAAAACACTAAACACACAGAACAAAGAAAGAATATTTATTAAAAGCTACAAAGGAACTCATAAAGGCAGACCTATTAGAATAACACATGACTTCTTAATGGAGACACTAAAGAACCTGGACAGATGTTCTACAAACTCTAAGAGACCATATATACCAGCTCAAACTATTTCCAACAAAACTTTCAATCACTATAGATGGAGAAAGAAGACATTCCATAATAAAAACAAAATTTAAGCTACAAATCTATCTACAGAAGACACTCAACTTAAAGAGGTTAATCACACTCAAGAAAGCACAAGGAATAAATAATCCCAGAACAGAAAAAAAAAAACGAAAAAAGAAAAGAAAAAGAAAGAAAGGACCTGTCATCCTACCACAGAGACACTTTCTCAACCATGTTCATTGCTGTTCTAGTTACAAGAGCCAGGAATTAAAAACTGGTCCTTTCATATATAGTATGGCTTCCAGTTTAGTGTTTTTCTGGAATTCCTGAGTGTACAAACAGTGGGTCTATTTTTTTGAGCCCTCTCTTGGGTTCTTTTCTGTCGGTTTGTTTGTTTTTGTCCAATTCCAATATGCTAGTTTTTGCTTTATCTTATTTTAGTGTATCTTGCTATTATTCTTTAGAAGTCTGCTTGTTTTCTAATGAAATACAGAAAGGGAGTAGATCTGGATGGGAGGGTAGGTAGGAGAAACTAGAAAGACTAGAGGAAGGAGAAACCATAATCAGGATATACTGTGTGAGAAAAAAAATACGTTTTCAGTAAAAAGAAAAAAATTAAGATTAAATAAATACTCATGCAAGACATTTTAAAGTATCTAATTCATCTTAAAGAAACAGATGACATTGTTACAAAAATAACAAATTCATTCATGTTGAACCAACCTATTTTATAAAAAAATAATTATTGTAATAAACCAGAAAAACGTAAAGAAAGAAGCTTGTACATTTTTGCAAATATTTTAATAGCCTATCTGAACATGCATTGTGTCTGCTTCTGCAGTCAACCTGATGAGACAAATCATTAAGTAATAACTAATGAATAAGCCTAGCTTCATAAAGATACACGGCTGCAAACACAAATATTGGGAAGAGTTCCCCTCTAACTGCAGGTATTCTTTGATATCAGTACTGAGCAAGTGCATATTTCTTAAAGGAAAGTTGTGTTATAAACACAGACACTTGTGCACTATCCAGATAGACGTCACTGATGGGCAAAGGGGTAGCCCCTTTAGTGTGGACAATCCTGAGCTTCATAATCTGAGCCTCTAAATTCAGAGGTTTGTGGCTCCAAGCATTGAGAACTAGAGGCTTGTGGCTCCAAGCTGTCCAAACTGGAGGCCTATTGCAATAGACACTCAAGTCAGAGGCTTATTGCTTGGAGGCTAGGCTGGGAGTATTAGCATCCAGTAGATAGGGTTACGGCACACAAGCTTTGGGTTTGGGGACCATCAGCTATTTAACTCCACAATTCTGTTGACTCTTCTGATGGTTAGGGTTTGGAGTACCTTATGCCCTGCCTTTTGCTCACTGAAGTCTCTTATCTTGGCTTCTCTACCATCTTCAATTCTTGGACACTCTCCCCTCAGTCACTCTCTAAAACTCCTTTACCATTCCCTAATGTTACAGCTCCCAGAACTGGTTACCTAGTCCTTTTATTCACGATTCTTCTTTCCCTTAGCTGCCTCTTTGACATAATTGCCACTGCCAGGCCTAAAAGACTTTGGGTCTTCTCTGCTTTCTGTGAAGTCAGCTCACCCTTTTCTGTCAGTGATAAACACCACCAGGAGACTGATAGACCATTTGAGAGAACCCTAAAGGTTTCTTTGTTTTAGCTTCTAAGATTTAATTTAATTTTATGTGTATGGGTGTTTTGCCTGCCTGTATGTCTGCGTATCATACATGTGCAGTACTCATGTTGGTCAGAAGAGACCAGTGGACCTCTAGGAATTAAAGTTATGAATGGTTGTGAGTCACCATGTGAATGCTGGGAACTGAACCTGGGTCCTCTGGAAAAGCAGCTGAGCCATTCATAACCCCTAAAAGTCCAAATTTTTTAAAAAGGAAATGTAAAAGAAACTTATGCACAAATGGATACTAATTGGATTGTACATTGGTAGAGCATGCGTATACTTAGAAGACTGAGAAGACATGAAATGTCCACACTGAGAAGATTAATGAGGCATGCCAACACAACCAGCGTCAAGGCAGCGGGGTCATGGGATTGATTGGTTGCTATCTTCATTTCTATATGCTATTTCTTAATTTAAAGAATGAAAATCTCACCCAGGCGTTGGTGGTGCACACCTTTAATCCCAGCACTAGGGAGGCAGAGGCAGGCGGATCTCTGTGAGTTCGAGGCCAGCCTGGTCTCCAAGCAAGTGCCAGGATAGGCTCCAAAGCTACACAGAGAAACCCTGTCTCGAAAAAAACAAAAAACAAACAAACAAAAAAACAAAACAAACAAACAAAAAAGAATGAAAATCTCTAAGAACCTGCATACAAAGACATGCCTGTGTCTCTGAACTATGTGATAAACTGTTTTGATGTTGTTGGAAAACTATCATTGTGATAAAAGCTAGGCAAGAATGACACCAACATGTCTCTACTTCCTGTAACTTCCTTTGCTTGTCCAGGTTTAGGAACAGCTGGATAAAGAAAACCTGACAAGCATACCCAGTGGAAAACCAGGTTTTAAAAGGAAGCAAATTCACAGATAGGGAGATGGCTCGATGGGGGTCAGAGTGCTTGCTGGAATGAGGGATGAGCTCAGATTCCCAGCACCCACATAGGAAGCCTGCCATAGGCATGCATGTGCTTATAACCCCAGTGCTGGGTTTGGGTGGCAGAAGAGGCTTGCTGGTTTCCAGTCTATCTTTGGGTTCAGTGGGACTGACTCGAAGGGATATGGCAGAGAGCGATAAAGCAGGACACTGGCTGTCCTCCTGGTCCCCACACACGTGTCTATGCCACCCCCAGTACACACCACACACATACATAAACACGCACTCAAATACACAGATGAGATTCTGTCATTTGCAACAACGAGGACGAACCAAGAGGCTATTATCCTAAATGCAATAAGGCAGGCACGGAAAGACCAAAATCACATCCTTCACTGGTGTGTGTAACCTGAGACAAGAGTCCCGGAGGCTGGAGCCGAACGGTCATCGGTCATTAGGAGAGGCCAGGTGGAAAGGGAGGACAGTTAGCAGGAATGAGTGCTAAAGATTTAAGGTGATTAATGGGTTAACTATCTATAGCTTTTCAAAAGTTTTTAAACAGTTTAGCCTGGCAGCCATTCCTTTTTGTCCATGGACCCCTGGATTTCTCAAGCCTTCCTTAGGTTATCAACCAGGTCAGGGTGTATTTTTATGATAGCAGCAGGAAGTTGCCTCTTCCCATCGGATTGGCGCTTCTACTGATGATGCAAAAGCGATAGTGTATGGAACTGGTTACAAGACGCGTTGAGATCATGTATAGTTCACTGCTCATAGAAAGTCAGATGTATTTACGAATGTCCTTTAAATGAATTACTTTCAGAGTCTGGAGTATACATCTTTTTGGTGTTCTCATTGACAACATGGGAAGTGCACACAATTATTGCTAGAAAAGGCATCTGCACAGCTGTTTTGGGTGAGAGATGAATAAACTATTTTTTCCAAAGAGCCTTATTTTTACCTTGAATAACTGGCATGCAAACTGATTGTTTGGACTTGAGTATTTGGTGTGTGTGTGTGTGTGTGTGTGTGTGTGTGTGTGTGTGTGTGTCCACCAGGGAGACCATGTCACTTTCCATGCCTATCAGCAGTGGAAGGCTGTCTTTGCCTAAGGGTTCGATAGTACCCAGTTTTACCATTTCCCTCACGCTTGCTAGCTAACCTAGTAGGTGAAAAGGGTGGTTACAGTTGTTTGGATACACAATTCTTTGTGTGAATGTTTCTATTCTTTTATTTTCATGGCCTGTGTCCTTCCATTAATTTTCTTGCCACGTCTTCTTCTGTTATGATGCCTTAAATGTCATGTAAAGTTTATAGCAAATGGGGGAAAAGACTAGAAGGAAATCCACCAAAAATGAACAAACATTACTACTAACTACTGTGATAATTAGAGATTTTCTTTTATGCTTTCTTGGTTTTTACCAAATTAAAAATAATAAAAGCATCGTTAGTAATCATAAAAATCAATATAAATTCTCTAGCTTGTATTCTTTCTGCTTCAGTAAGTGTGATGCCAATACTTTGCACACATGGTAGGGGATACTTTATAGCATCTCATGCTGCCAAAAGACTCACCTCCACCCAACCAAGGTCCTCACGCTGCCCTCCATTCATGGCATCTGGCCTGTCCCATTGTGCACTGCATACAACAATAAGAACAGGGCTGTGTGGAGATGTACAGTCTAATAATGCTGCTGGTGTCATGCAGACCCTTCGAACCGCAACCGCTGGCTTCACAAGGGCTGTCCAGCATTGATCCTTCTAGATGCCTGCAGAAGGCTTTCTTTCGTGCCCACATTTGCATATCTTCAACTCACCTTTCAGGGCAGGAACTCTGAATCAATATTCAATTACTTATGACTTTCAATTTTTAATTAGCATGTGTCTCAACTGGATGGCTGAATGATCCTTTGTACTTTGAGAAGTCATTATCAAGAGTATTATTTTTGGCTTCTTTAAAGACATATATTTAATTATTTATTATGTGCCTGGTTCACATTGTGTCAGACCTCCAGGCACTCAGGAGGGGAGATTTTTGAACACATCAGAAAGACATCAAAATTTTCCTGGTATGCTTTATCTGAAGCATCGCTGGGTACAAATAAAAATAATTCAACATATAAAAGAGGACTCAATTAGAAATTACACACATTTGTGCATGCATCCTCTCACACACACAATATACTCTGAAACTTTTTTCACTGGTGTACGTTCATTGTACATGGTTTAGAGCACAGAAGGGCATGTTTGTATACAAGTTTATAACATCTTGGAATGTATCCCTATACAAACTTCTCTACTCCTTTCCCTTTTGCCCTTCCCAATTTCCACTTTGTTACCCAAGACAGTTTGAAACTACATATTCATGCCGTTTTCATATGCTACACCTTCCTAGAATTGTTGAGGCATTGGAGTAAATTAACATTTTCACAAAGCCAAATAACTTTTATATCACAAAAATAAATTTTAAAATAATGCAATGACCACACAGAATAACTATATAAACATAATGGTGATTTATTATTTCTAAGTCTAAAACTAGCAAGCTGTACTGTTTTGTCTGGGGTGAGAGACACCTGCCATTTAACAAGAAGACTGCTGCCCACCCCCACACTAAAAATTTCTATCAATTCTCTCTTTATTTCATCGTCACAATCACCATGGAAAATAGGTGTCATTGTTGCTATTCTATTGACAGAGGAATTGAAACTCAGAAACTAGTGTGCCTAAGGTCATCCGGGTAGCAAAGTCATCAAAGTGGAAATTCAAACTCAGATGTGTTGCACCCCAAAAACCAATACTCTTAAGTTCTGGCCACCTCTTCAAGCCCCTCCAGTGATTTAAAATTACAAATATTAACAAAATATTTTTAACAATAACATTACTGTATAATTTTTAAATACTCATGAATGACCAATGTTAATTATTAGAATGCTAAAGAACTGGTATAATAATGTCACTGTAAAGGAGTATGGCAGATGGAAAGCTCCAGTCTCTTTATTTTCATATCACACAAAGACATCTACATAAAGAACAAGGTCTCACTGCCTCCGTGCAGAAGGAATTCTTAATGTCCTAGTTCCTGTGTTAATGCTTTCTATCATTTGAAAATAGCTTTTGTAATTGCCAAAATGTCTGTGTACATTTGCTTCTAAATCACAGGAAGATTGTGAAGGAAGTTAAATAGAAAATTAAGCAAGAGGCAGAACACAACCGCCTCTATGCTGCCGACCTTGGTGCAGAACAAATTATTTAAAGGTAAGCAAGCTCGGCCCAGTCCTTCTCCCGGTGTAATTTTTCTTTGTGTAGTAAACCCTGCTCTGCTTTAACAAAGGGAAATTGGCAAAAAGATAATTAGATCTTCTTTTTAAAAACGATTTACCAATAGCACCTTTAAAACCACCTGCATCTTCTCGGCAAATGAAATAACACATAAATATAAATGTTTCATGCGGCTATCAAACATTGATAATAAAGCCTTGAATATTTATTGTTACCTTTGGCCAATGCCTGAGTTCACACTTTAGCAGGAGAGGCGCAAGGGAAGGACCGCCTTTGGGTAGTACTGATTGGGATGGTGTCCATATTAGAATATCCCTGTGGAAAATGGGGCCCAGCATCCTAATCTTCTTAATATGAACCTTCTCTACATTCATCTATAATCAGCTTTCTCTCAAATTCTAATAGATTCTCCTTTTTTTTTTTCATATAAAGCTCTGTGCTTCTTCACAATTGGGGATATTTAAATGACCCTAGATCCTTCTGTAGTCCACAGGAGAGATTTTCCTGGCTGTGCTGGGAGATTTCATTGCCCCATTAGTATTGACCCCAGGCAAAATGTTTTTCTGTGAACATCAAAGTATTTTGAGCAGTTATTTGACTACCCTGTGAATGCAAAGTTCCCATTTTATTCTCTGCACCTCTTTCCACTTTCTGAGACTTGCAGGAAGTTAGAGCAGAGAAGTCATCCCCAAATCTGACTATGTCGCTGTACCTGCCCTGTCCTGGTTTGCTTTCTGTTGCTGTGGCAAATGTCATGACTCAAAGCAACTTCTTTCAGTGAAAGAAGTTAGAGCAGGAACTCAAACAGCCATCACAGAGGAACATTGCCTACTGTCTTGCTCTCCGGGGTTGAGTTCAGTAACCTTCCCCACACCTCCCAGGAGCACCTGCCCAGAAGGGGCACTGCCCACCTTGGACTGGGCACTCCCACATCAACCAATCATCAAAAAACGCCCCCACAAACTTGCCTACAGGACAATCTGATGGAGATTTATTTTTTTCAGTTGAGGAGGTTACCTCTTCCCAGATAACTCTAGCTTTCATCAAGTTGACAAAAAAGTTAATAATAATAATAATAATAATAATAATAATAATAATAATAGTGTTTGATTGGTTAATAATCATAATAATAGGGTTTACCTTGTGCTGGGTCTAGTTCTACAGACTGTACTTTGGTGATGTCCCTCACACTTCACAACACCCTTCTGAGATAGTACCCATCTCTATTCCATATTATACACTGAAAAAACTAAGTGCTAGGAATGTTCACCAATTTGTTCAAAGACCACCTGCCTAGAGAATAGTAGAGGTGGGGCCTGGTCACTGACAGGGAGGCTCTATAATCAAGACTGCACACACCAAGCATCCAAGAATCTGGGGTCGACTCAAGTAGAAAAGGGAAGTTCTACCTCTCTTTATCACCACATAATCCACAGCCTCCTTAATTGGGACACTATTAATGACGTTAGTACAACCCCACTGGACAGTTAAAGGGACAGAGGTTAAAAAGGAAAGCAAACTTGGGACTCCCTGCAAGAGCAGCTTCTTGTTGCCAGACTGCATTAGGAAGAGATATGGCAGGAACTTATGCAGGCAGGTATCTAACCAGGGTCAACCAACAAGGGGGAAAGGCAGGGCCTCAGGGGTCCTATAAAATACCCAAGCCAGTTAAGTCTTAAAGAAGTTGGACCCTTCCATTCAGGAGGGATAAAGCTGTTACTTCAGTTTCCTAGTCAATTTAATCTTCTGTGAATTTATGTCTTTGTTTCTTCTCCATCATCTGTCCCTCCCAAACATTAAATTATCTGTTAGTTCCAGAGAACACATACAACAACCATTTCCAGACATATATTTATAAATAAGGAGAATGTGGGAGTCTCCTAAGGCTTGGGACCTGCTCACAGAGAAACTATCCCAGCGGATCAGCCCGTCCAGAGACTGCCAACATCTTGGTACTATTCCTGCCTCAACCCATGGAAAGAGGAGAGCCATTGGAGTATTGGACTTGCTTGCATCCACAGGAAGAGAACCTTTGTCCCATACCCAGCAGGAGAGAGAGAGACCCCACCAGTACCCACTGGAAGAAGGGATGGGAATACGACAGAGTTTAGGGATGCCACACCAGCAAAACCTAAACATCCCAACACGGATGAAGCAGAAGAGAATGACCCTAAAAAAAACTTTATGAAGATGATAGAGACCCTCAAGGACATAATGAGAAAATCCCTTAAAGAAATAGAAGAAAAAACAAAAAAAAATCAAGAAATGAAGGAAAAGACAAGCCAAAAATTGCAAGAAACAATTCAAACAGTGCAAGTTTTGAAAGCTGAAATACAGACAATAAAAAAAAAACACAATCTGAGGGAATTCTAGAAATAGAAAAGCTGGGTAAATGATCAGGAACTACCTGCAAGCATAACCAACAGAATATAAGATATGGAAGACAGAATCTCAGACGCTGAAGATACACTAGGAGAAATAGATTCATTGAACAAACAAAATCTTAAGTCTTAAGTCCAATAAATACCTAACACAAAATATCTACGAAATATGGGACATTGTGAAAAGATCAAACCTAAGAATAATAGGTAGAGAAGAAGGTGAAGAAACCCACTTCAAAGGTGCAGAAAACATATTCAACAAAATCATAGAAGAAAACTTTTACAACCTAAACAAAGACATGCCAATGAAAGTACAAGAAACTTATAGAACACCAAATAGAGTAGAGCACAAAAAGTTCCCTCTCCACATAATAATCAAAACCACAAACATATAGAATAAAGAAAGACTTTTAAGAGCAGCAAAGGAAAAAGACCAGGTAACATATACAAGCAAACCTATCAGAATTACACCTGGCTTCTCCATGGAAATTCTGAAAGCCACAAGGTCCTGGATAGATATTCTACCAATACTAAAATACCATGATGCCAGCCCAGGCTACTATACCCAGCAAATCTTACAATCACTATACATGGATAAAACAAGATATTCCATGACAAAACCAGATTTAAACAATACATATCCACAAATCCAGCCCTACAGAAAGTTCTGGAAGGAAAACTCCAACCCAAGGAAGTTAACTACACCAACAAAAACATAGGCAACAGATAATCCAACTTTACCAACAGCCAAAAGAAAAAAGGGGAGGGAAATCAACATAAATACCACCAACAATAACAAATCCAAAACAAACAAGAATTAGAAATCAATGGTCATTAATATCCCTCAATATTAATGATCTTAACTTGCTTATAAAAAGATACAGGCTAACAGAATGGAAGCATAGACAGAATCTATCCTGATGCATAAAAGAAACACACCTCAACTTCAAAGGCAGATACTACCTCAGAGTTAAGGTTTGAGAAAAAATTTTCCAATCAAATGGACCCAAGAAACAAGCAGGTATAGCAATCCTAATATCTAACAAATTAGACTTTAAACTAAAATCAAAAGAGATGAAGAAGACTCTGCCCTCTATCCTGCGGTGGGCGCCAGAGGCTCAGGTGAGTCTGGGCACTGCTCTACCCACCTAAAGTCCACCATCAACCCCTGCTCACTTCTGCCTGAACCTCCCTCCAGACAAGAGTGAGTCTGGACACACCCTGAGTCTGGACACACCTAAAACTTGTGCACCCACTACCCTGTGCCATCCAGCTGCCGCCAGAAGCTGAACCATCTGCCTGCCACCAGAGAGAGGGAGAGACCCCACCTGCACTCACTGGAAGAAGGGATGGGAAGAAGACAGAGTAAGAACACACTCAACAACAGAAAGACCAATATGACACCACCAGAATCTAGGGACTCCACACAGCAAGATCTGAAAAGCCCAACACAGAGGATAAAGAAGAGATGGACCTCAAAAATTATCTTAGGAAGATGATAGAGACTTTTAAAGAGGAAACAAGAAAATCCCTTAAAGAAATAGAAGAAAAAACAAGCAAAAAATTACATGAAATGGGAGAAAAGACAAACCAAAAAATTCAAGAAGTAAACAAATCTCTTAAAGAATCTAAAGAAAGACAAGAGAAAAAAAAAGCCAAACAAGTGAAGGAAGCACTCGAAACAGTTCAAGGCATGAAAGCTGAAATAGACACAATAAAGAAAACACAGAACGAGGGCATGCTGGAAATAGAAAGGCTGGATAAACGATCAGGAGCTAAAGATGTGAGTATAACCAATAGAATTCAAGAGATGGAAGAGAGAATCTCAGTTGTTGAAGACTCACTACAGGATATATGGTCATCGACCAAAGAAAATCTCAAGTCCAACAAATTCCTAACACAAAACATCCAGGAAATATGGGACACCGTGAAAAGGCCAAACCTAAGAACAATAGGTATAGAAGAAGATGAAGAAATACAGCTCAAAGATACAGAAAACATATTCAACAAAATCATAGAAGAAAACTTCCCCAACCTACAGAAGGATATGCCTATGAAAGTACAAGAAGCTTACAGAACACCAAACAGACTGGACCACAAAAAGAAGTCCCCTCGACACATAATAATCAAAACACCAAACCTACAGAATAAAGAGAAAATATTAAGAGCAGCAAAGGGAAAAGGCCAAGTAACATATAAAGGCTGACCTATCAGAATCACACCCGACTTCTCAATGGAAACTTTGAAATCCAGAAGGTCCTGGATAGATATCCTACAAACACTAAGGGAGCATAGCTGCTAACCCAGACTACTGTACACAGCAAAACTTTCAATCACTATAGATGGAGAAAACAAGATATTCTGTGACAAAACCAGACTTAAATAATACATATCCACAAATCCAGCACTACAGAAAGTTCTGGAAGGAAAACTCCAACCCAACGAAGACAACTACACTCACAAAAACATAGGCAATAGATAATCCAATTTTACCAAACACAAAAAGAAACAGGAGGACAAAATACACACACACACAATGACACCACCAAAAATAAATCCAAAACAAACAAGAACCAACAATCAATGGACATTAATATCCCTCAATGTCAATGGTCATAACCTTCCCATAAAAAGATACAGGCTAACTGAATGGATACAAATCCATCCTTCTGCTGTATACAAGAAACACACCTCAACCTCAAAGTCAGGCATTACCGAAGAGTAAAGGTTTGGGAAAAGATTTTCCAATCAAATGGGCCCAAGAAACAAGCTGGTGTAGCTGGTACCCAAGCCACACAAAGATAAGACTAAGAAAGAGAACTACAGACCTATATCCCTCATGAACATTGATGCTAAAATACTCAATAAAATATTGGCTAATCGAATCCAAGAACATATCAGAAAAATCATCCACCACGATCAAGTAGGCTTCATCCCAGGGATGCAAGGATGGTTCAACATAAGAAAATCCATCAATGTAATCCACCATATAAACAAACTGAAAGAGAAAAACCACATGATCATCTCGCTAGATGCTGAAAAAGCCTTTGACAAAATCCAACATCCCTTCATGATAAAGATCTTGGAAAAATCAGGGATAGCAGGAACTTACCTAAACATAATAAAAGCAATATACACCAAAACAAAAACCAACATCAAACTAAATGGAGAGAACTCAAAGCCATTCCTCTAAAATCAGGAACAAGACAAGGCTGTCTGCTCTCTCCATATCTCTTCAATATTGTACTTGAAGTTCTAGCTAGAGCAATAAGACAAGAAAAGGAGATCAAAGGGATACAAATTGGAAAGGAAGAAGTCAAACTTTCACTATTTGCAGATGACATGATAGTCTACATAAGTGACATGAAAAACTCTACCAGGGAACTCCTACAGCTGATAAATACCTTCAGCAAAGTAGCAGGATACAACATTAACTCAAAAAAAAAATCAGTAGCCCTACTATATACAGAAGATAAATGCAATGAGAAAGAAATCAGGGAAACATCACCCAACACAATATCCACAAGCAACATAAAATGTCTCAGGGTAACACTAGCCAAAAAAATGAAAGACATGTACAGTAAGAACTTGGAATCTTTAAAGAAAGAAATTAAAGAAGATACCAGGAAATGGAAAGATCTCCCATGCTCTTGGATAGGTAGAATCAACATAGTAAAAATGGCAGTCTTGCCAAAAGTAATCTACAGATTCAACACAATTCTCATCAAAATTCCAACACAGTTCTTCACAGACCTTGAAAGAACAATAACCAACTTTATATGGAAAAAAAACCAGCATAGTCAAAACAACTCTGTACAATAAAGGGTCTTCTGGAGGCATCACCACCCCTGACTTCAAGCTCTATTATAGAGCCATAGTTCTGAAAACAGCTTGGTATTGGCACAAAAATAGACAGATAAACCAATGGAATTGAATTGAAAACCTGATATTAACCCACGCACCTACGAACACCTTATTTTTGACAAAGATGCTAAATCTATACAATGGAAGAAAGATAGCATCTTCAACAAAAGGTGCTGGCACAACTGGATTCGGACATGCAGAAGATTGCAGATAGATCCACATCTGTCACCATGCACAAAACTTAAGAGCAAATGGATCAAAGATCTCACCATAAATCCAGCCACAATGAATCTTCTAGAAGAGAAAGTGGGAGATACCCTTGAATGAATTGGCCCTAGAGACTGCTTCCTGAACATTACACCAGTAGCATAGACATTGAGATCTGCAATTAATAAATGGGACCTCCTGAAACTGAGAAGCTTCTGTAAGTCAAAGGACACAGTAAGACAAAAAGACACCCCACAGAATGGGAAAAAGATCTTCACCAACCCCACATCTGACAGAGGGCTGATTTCCAAAACATACAATGAACTCAAGAAGCTAGCCACTA
This sequence comes from Cricetulus griseus, assembly GCF_003668045.3. Classification (NCBI taxonomy): domain Eukaryota; kingdom Metazoa; phylum Chordata; class Mammalia; order Rodentia; family Cricetidae; genus Cricetulus; species Cricetulus griseus. The sequence goes on from NC_048598.1 coordinate 52,142,961, forward strand.
AAACACCAAACAATGAAATTAAAAAAGTGGGGTGCAGAACTAAATAGAGAATAGAGGAATCTGATTTGGGCTGATTTCCAAAATATACAAAGTTCTTAAGCAGATAGTCACAAAAACACCAAATAATCCAATTTTTAAAAGTGGGGTACAGAACTAAATAGAGAATTCTCAATAGAGGAGTCTAAACTGGCTGAAAGACACATAAGAAGGTGCTCAACATCCTTAGCCATCAGGGAAATGCAAATCAAAACAACTCTGAGATACCATCTTCCTCCTGTCAGAATGGCTAAAATAAAAAACACCAAGGACCGTTTATGCTGAAGAGGATGTGGAGAAAGGGAATCACTCCTACACTGCTGGTGGGAGTGCAAATTTGGAAATCATTATGGCAGTTCCTCCAGAAAATGGGAATCAGTCTACTTACAAGATCCAGCAATTCACTCTTAGGCATATACCCAAAAAAGATGCACATTCATACAACAAGGACATCTGCTCAACGATGTTCATAGCAGCACTATTTGTAATAGCCAGAACCTGGAAGCAACCTAGATGCCCCTCAACTGAAGAATGGATAGAGAAAATGTGGTACTTTTACACAATGGAGTACTACTCAGCAAAAAAAAAAAAAATGGAATCTTGAAATTCACAGGCAAATGAATGGACCTAGAAGAAACCATCCTGAGTGAGGTAACCCAGTCACAAAAAGACAAACATGGTATGGTATGGTATGTACTCACTCGTATATGGATTTTAGACATAGAGCAAAGGATTACCAGCCTACAATCCACACCACCAGAGAAGCTAGGAAACAAGGAGGATCTTAAGAGAGACATACATTTTCCCCCAGAGAAGAGGAAAGGGACAAGATCTCCTGAGCTAATTGGGAGCATGGGGCGAGGGGAGGGGAAGTTATGAGAAATAGAAGGGGAGAAGGGGGAGAGGAGGACATGAGGGAGCAGGAAGATTGAGTTAGAGGAAGAATAGAGGAGAGCAAGAAAAGAGATACCATAATAGAGGGAACCAGGTTTAAAGAGAAATTTGGCTCTAGGGAAATGTTCAGAGATCTACAAGGATGACCCCAACTAACAATCTAATCAATAGTGGAGAGGCTACCTTAAATGCCCTTCCCTAATAATGAGATTGATGACTACCTTATATGACATCCTAGAGCCTTCATCTAGTAGCTGATGGAAGCAGAAGCAGACACCCACAGCTAAACACTGGGCTGAACTCCTGGAAGCCAGTTGCAGAGAGGAAGGAGTAATGAGCAAAGGGGTCAAGACTGGGCTGGAAAAACCCACAGAAACAGCTGACCTGAACAAGGGGAAGCTCATGGACCCCAGACTGATAGCTGGGAAACTAGCATAGAACTGTTCCAGATCCCCTGAACATTGGTATCAATGAGGAGGCCTAGACAATCTATGGGGCCTCTGGCAGTGGATCAGTATTTATCACTAGTACACAAATGAACTTTGGGAGCCCAATCCACATAGAGGGATACTCTCTCAGCCTAGACACACAGAGGAGACCCTAGGCCTTGCTCCAAATAATATGACAGACTTTAAAGATCCCCATGGAAGGCCTCACCCTCCCTGGGGAGCCTAAAGAGGATGGGATAGGAGGTTTGGGGCGGGGGACAGGGGAGGGAGAGGGAACTGGGATTGACATGTAAAACAAGCTTGTTTCTAATATATATATATATATATATATTATATATATATATATATATATATATATATATATCAGCCTAGTCTATATAGTTGAGTTCCAGGCCACTGTTTGGTTTTTTAAAAATAAAAATAATAATTATGGAGTTTTTAAAAAGCCAATGTGTTTTTTCCCATTTCTCTCCCCACCCTGCCCCTTTTTTTTCTTAGCTACAAATCTCATGTATATGAAACAAAATAGCCTATGAGGAATAGCTTCTTAATAATCTCCATATTTCCTTTGGTTTACCAATGGAAGAAGGTTTTTTGTTTTTTTGTTTTTTTTTTTTGTTGTTGTTGTTGTTCAAATTGGGAACAAGCTTGCTTCAGATGTCAATGCCTTCTCCCTCTCCCTCTCCTCCCCCCAACATCCCACCTGCCCCTAGCCATCCCCCCTCCACTCCCCAGGCAGGGTAAGGCCCTCAAAGGGTGCTCCCCAAAGTCTACCACATCATCCTGGGCCAGGCCTAGGCCTTTCTTTTTCTTTTTCTTTTTTCTTTTTTCTTTTTTTTTTTTTTTTTTTTTGGTTTTTGGAGACAGGGTTTCTCTGTGTAGCTTTGGAGCCTATCCTGGCACTCGCTCTGGAAACCAGCTGGCCTCGAACTCACAGAGATCTGCCTGCCTCTGCCTCCCGAGTGCTGGGATTAAAGGCGTGCTCCACCAATGCCCGCCCGGCTAATGGGAGAAGTTTTAAAGGGCACAGGAAAAAAATAATTAGTGCGAACACAGCTGGAAGTGGAGATGTAGCTCAGGGATGGAGTGCTTACCCAGCATGCACAAAGCCCTGGAGTCGATCTCCTGCACAAAGAAAGACTGAGGGACAGACAGACCTCGCCTAGTTAACACAGCACATACAAATTCCAGTGCCCTTAATTCTCTCCATTCTGCCCAGAAAAGTCACAGTCTTGCCTTTCAAACACTGGGACCGCCAGCCATACCTCAAGCTTCCCCTTGCACGCCACGAGCCTGTAGACCACCACCCACTCAGAAGGCAACACTATGGATTCCTTGCACCCCAGACAAAACAGGCAAACAAACGTGAGATGATTTTGTCATTTTTACAGCAGCTGTACATTTTCTAGACACAAAGTGAGAATTTTAATTCTTATCTTTGCCCTATGGGCAGCCAAATGGAGTTGTAGGATGCAGCAAAAGAAGGTGTGGTGTGGCTAAACAGATGTGTGATAATAAATGATGATTTAAGTAATATTGTACCTCATTTGTTTCCCAAAGCATGAACATTACTCTTAAAATTTCACCAAAAATCACTAGGAGGGTTTCTTCAAGTTGTATTGGACTACATGGTTTCTGCATTGGCCAGTCAACACCACACAGGTTGAGCAAATTATCTCCCAACTCCTGGAATTTCATCTGAGTCCACCCTGAAGTTTCCAGCCTAGCATGTGGTAAGCTGAACCTCATCTATCATTGAGTACCATCAACATCTTCTATCTACTCCACTCAAGGTGGCCTCCCTTGGTTTGCCTACATTTCTTGATTCACAAAAGTTGAAGATCATAAAGCATATTAACTTGTAATGCCAATGTATTTGGTTAACAATTTCAAAGGACATACTAGATAGGAGAACCAAGTTCTAGTATTCTACTACCCAACCATAGAGTGGCTATAGATAGCAATAACTTATTGTTTTCCAAAAGCTAGAAAAAGGGATTTTAAATGCATTCACCATAATGAAATAATAAATGTTTGAGGAGATTGAAATTCTTATATTAATTAGACATTACACAACTATATATACATCATACCCTATAAATACACATATGTAATTGTGTATGTCAAATTAAATGTTTCAATATACTAATAACAGCACTCAGGAGGCAGAGGCAGGCAGATCTCTGTGAGTTTGAAGCCAGCCTGGTCCACAGAGCGGGTTCCAGGACATATATATATATATATATATATATATATATATATATGATATGATATATATATAATATGAAAAAAACTTTTGTTCCACAGGATTAAGAGCTGTTTGATTTTATGTGATCTTTTCATTTTCTTCAACATCTTGAAGGCAACAGTTGTTTTATTACAGATTCACTGAAGATTCAAATAGGTTTAAAACATTTGTATTTTCAGGTTTAATATTCAGAGGAAACTTAAGCAATTTCCACTGCTTTAAGTCTCCTATAATTTGCTTTCTTTGTCAGATTGTATTTTTAACTATGTTTTAGGAATTTCACTCTTAAAAAATGATTAAAGCATTTTGACATAATAAAGTCACACTTTACAATTTGAAATTGGATTACTTTTGGTAAAATTCAGAGAAATGATCTCCTTATGGGTATTTAGTAATTGTCCCCTTTCTCTTCATTAGCAAAATAATAATAACTCATCTATTAATGAGAGAGTACCACTAAAATTCCTTTGGAAATTTTCTGAATGCAGTCTCTTATGTCTCCTTTTGGTCTCAATCTTCTTATATTTAGAATATTTTTAACTTTGTTACTTAACCATTTTAAGTCAAATGTTGACGAAAATAGCATTATACAATTGCTTATGACAGTAAAACACTTTTATATATATATATATTAGTTCCTGGAGGGTTAGGAAAGTTCGCATTGCTCCATCCTCACGCAAGAATCCCACTGTTCACTTTTACAAATCTATTCTGTGTGTAAATATAACAAAGATGACATGAGTGGGAAAGGATATGAAGGTCCATGTTCAATCAATATATTGAAGCTCTAGCAGTTTTACTCACTATTGTTCACTTTAGGGAGACCCAGAAGAGAATCCATATCTGTTGTACAAGGAAAGACAAAACAGCAGGAGCTTTAGCCATTCAACACCAATTAGAGAATAATGGGAAAAAACTTTTATGTCAGTAAAAAACAAAAATATCTTCTGGGATTACTTGGGTTCTTCGTAATGGATAGCAACAGGCTTTGGAGCAACCTCTGTAGGTTCTGCCCCGAGATTATTTCTGGTTTTTATTTAGTGTCTGATCATAATCACCCATTCGATCAATGGCTACTTTTAACTTCTGCTATATGCCAAGAATGGATTGTAAGGAATAGAAATAGAGACCAACAACCTGAGTCATGTGTGTACATTGGTTAAAGTTGGTCTGGAATTACCACATGGACCAGGCTAGCACAGACGGGTGAATGTGTTCACCTCTGTCTCTATGCCCTTTCTGAAGGCTTGTGAATTTGTAAAAAAATAAAAATAAAAATAAAAATAAAAATAAAAATAAAAAAGTTGGATCAGAGGAGACAGACTTCTCCATGGAAGCATTAATATGTATAGTTTTTGGTTAAGTGATAGGAAGTGTGCCAGACTCTAACTCTAGCTCAATCTGGAGTTCTTGTCATCATACAATCATCTTATACCAAGCTCCTTCACTTTCAAGAATAAAGCTGTCTTTAATTAAAAATAGACCTCATACAAATACCACCAATCAAAACCTACCTGAAAACAAGACAAGGCTGTCCACTCTCTCCATATGTCTTCAATATTGTACTTGAAGTTCTGGCTAGAGCAATAAGACAAGAAAAGGGGATCAAAGGGATACAAATTGGAAAGGATGAAGTCAAGCTTTCACTATTTGCAGACGACATGATAGTGTACATTAGTGACCCAAAAAACTCTACCAGGGAACTCCTACGGCTGATAAACACCTTCAGCAAGGTAGCAGGATACAAAATTAACTCAAAAAAATCAGTAGCCCTACTATATACAGATGATAAATCCAATGAGAAAGAAATCAGGGAAACATCACCTTTCACAATATCCACAAGCAACATAAAATATCTTGGGGTAACACTAACCAAAAAAGTGAAAGACCTGTACAATAAGAACTTTGAGACTTTAAAGAAAGAAATTAAAGAAGATACCAGAAAATGGAAAGATCTCCCATGCTCTTGGATAGGTAGAATTAACATAGTAAAAATGGCAATCCTGCCAAAAGCAATCTACAGATTCAATGCAATCCCCATCAAAATCCCAACACAGTTTTTCACAGACATTGAAAGAACAATACTCAGCTTTATATGGAAAAATAAAAAAACCAGGATAGCCAAAACAACTCTTTACAATAAAGGATCTTCTGGAGGCATCACCATCCCCGACTTCAAGCTCTACTATAGAGCCATAGTTCTGAAAACAGCTTGGTATTGGCACAAAAATAGACAGATAGATCAATGGAATCGAATTGAAAACCCTGATATTGACCCACGCACCTATGAATACCTTATTTTTGACAAAGGTGCCAAATCTATACAATGGAAAAAAGATAGCATCTTCAACAAATGGTGCTGGTACAATTGGATTCGGACATGCAGAAAATTGCAGATAGATCCATACCTGTCACCATGCACAAAACTTAAGTGCAAATGGATCAAAGATCTCAACATAAATCTAGCTACACTGAATCTTCTAGAAGAGAAAGTGGGAATTACCCTTGAACAAATTGGCACAGGAGACTGCTTCCTGAACATTACACCAGTAGACATTGCTACAGGTCTGCAATTAATAAATGGAACCTCCTGAAACTGAGAAGCTTCTGCAAGGCAAAGGAAACAGTCAATAGGACAAAATGACCAGCCACAGAATGGGAAAAGATCTTCACCAATCCCACATCTGACAGAGGACTGATTTGCAAAATATATAAGGAGCTCAAGAAGCTAGCCACCAAAACACCAAACAATGAAATTAAAAAGTGGGGTGCAGAACTAAATAGAGAATTCTCAACAGAGGAATCTGAAATGGCTGAAAGACACTTAAGAAAGTGCTCAAAATCATTGGCCATCAGAGAAATGCAACTCAAAACAACTCTGAGATACCACCTCACACCTGTCAGAATGGCTAAAATAAAAAATACCAATGACAATCTATGCTGGAGAGGATGTAGAGAAAAAGGAACTCTCCTCCATTGCTGGTGGGAGTGTGAACTTGTAAGACCACCCTGGAAATCAGTATGGTGGTTGCTCAGAAAAATGGGAACCAGTCTACCTCAAGATCCAGCCATTCCTCTCTTGGGTATATACCCAAATAGTACATGTTCATACAACGAGGACATATGTTCAACCATGTTCATAGCAGCATTGTTTGTAATAGCCAGAACCTGGAAGCAACCTAGATGCCCCTCAACTGAAGAATGGATTGAGAAAATGTGGTACATTTATACAATGGAGTACTACTCAGCAGAAAAAAGCAATGGAATCTTGAAATTCGCAGGCAAATGGATGGAACTAGAAGAAACCATCCTGAGTGAGGTAACCCAGTCACAAAAAGACAAACATGGTATGTACAAACTCATATATGAATTTTAGAGATAGAGCAAAGGATTACCAGCCTATAATCCTCTTCACCAAAGAAACTAGGAAACATGAAGGACTCTAAGGGATAAGTGGTCCCCAGGAATAGAAGTGGCATGAACTCCTGAACTAATTGGGAGCATGAGGGTAGGGCGGAGGGAGCTGCTACAATAAGAGCAAGAGAAGAGGAGTAGAGGAGAGGAAATGGAGGTGCAGAAATACTGAGTTGGGGGAAGAATAGAGGAGAGAGAGCAGGATGAGAGATACCATATCAGAGGGAGCCACTATAGGTCTGAGAAGAGATCTGGAACCAGGGAGATCTCCAGAGACCTACAAGGATGACACGATCTGACAATCCAGGCAATGGTGGAGAGGATAACCTAAAAGCCCTTCCCCTAAAATGAGATTGATGACTTCTCTTTATGCCATCCTAGAGCCCTCATCCAGTGGCTGATGGAAGCAGAGACAAACATCCACAGGTATACACTGAGCTGAAATCAGGAATTTAGTTGAAGAGAGGAAGGAATGAAGAGCGAAGGGGTCTGTACCAGGTTGGTGAAACCCACAGGAACAGTTGGCCTGAACAAGGGAGAGCACATTGATCCCAGATGCTGTCAGGGAGGCCAGTACAAGACTGATCCAGACCCCTGAACATGGATGTCAATAAGGAGGCCTCTGTACTCCAGGGAGCCTCTGGTGGTGGATTAGTATTTTTCCCTGGTACAGAAGGGACTTTGAGAGCCCATCCCATATGAAGGGTTACACTCTGGCCCTGGACACATGGGGAAGGGCCCAGGACCAGCACAGGAAGATTTGGTGGACTTTGCAGAGCCCCCGTTGAGGGCCCTACCCTGCCTGGGGAGTGGTGGGTGGATGGGGTGGGGGTAGGCTGGGGGTGGGGAGGAGGGATGGGGGTGAGAGGAGGGAGAGGGAGAAGGGACTTACATGTGAAACAAGCTTGTTCCCTAACTAGAACTAATAAATAAATTTAAAAAAAAACCTACCTGAAGCAAGTGCAGACATTTTGAGTTATACTCTTTAAATCTTGTGTGTATATGGTAGATATGTATGTGTACTCATGTTTGTCTGTGTGAGTACTAGCATGTATGTGTTGGAGTGTGCATGTGATGGTCACAGGACATTGGGTTTTGGTCCTCGCCTTGTACCTGATGCACACCCCCGGATAACTGGCCTGAACACTTCTGGGAATTATCCTGTATCCATGTTCTGCAGGCATTCCATAGAAGTACTGAGAATAGGGAGAAGCATGTTCACGCCGCACATGCTTGGCTTTGCTGTAGGTTCTGGAGACTCAAACTCAAGTCCTTTATCCCCTGAGCCACCTCCTCAGGCCCCCTTGAAAGATATCTTTGTGTGATGGTGTTGTTGCTGTTGTTGTTGTTGTTGTTTGAGACAGGGTTTCTCTGTGTAGCCCTGGCTGGCCTGCACCTTGCTCTGTAGAACAGGCTGGCCTTGAACTCAGAGGTCTGCCAGTCTCTGCCTCTGCCTCCTGAGTGCTGGGATTAAAAGTGTGTGCTATCATGCCCTGGCTTTTATATCCTAACCAGTTTCCCCTCCCCCTTCTCCTCCCAGTCTCTTCTCCCATGCTCCTATACCCCACACAATCCACTCCTCCTCGGTTTCTGTTCAGTAAAGACCAGGCCTCCTATGGATATCAACAAAACATGGCATATCTAGTTGCAATAAGACTAAGCATCTCCTTTTGTATTAAGGTGGGGCAAGGAAACCCAGTATGAGGAATAGGGTTCCAAAAGACTGCATAGAGTTAGAGACAGCCCCTTTTCCCAATGTCAGGAGTTCCACAAGAAGATCATGCAGGCTCCCTGGTTATTGATTCACTCTGTGAGCTCCTATGAGGCCAGGTTAGTTGATTCTGTGGGTTTTCTTGTGATGTCATTGACCCCTCTGGTTCCTACAATCCTTCCTCCCTCTCTTTAGCAGGATTCCCTAAGATCAGCCTGATGTTTTGCTGTGGGTCTCTGCATTTGTTTCCATCAGTTGCTAGATCAAGCCTCTCTGATGACATCTGGACTAGACACCAATCTGTGAGTATAGCAGAATGTTGTTTGGCATCATTACATTGACATTTCCACTTCAGCCATGTTTGGTTCTATCCTAGGTCTCTTTGTCATTCAGTCTGTGGCTCCTGCTGCTCTAGGCAGTGTCAGGGTTGGGCTTATTCTTCTGCATGGGCTGGACCAGTCATTGGATAGCCACTTCCTCAATCTCGAGACCACCCTTACCCCAGTACGTCCCATAGGTAGGACAGACTGTAAGTCTAAGGTTATGCACTGGGTTGGTGTCCCAATCCCTCCACTTGAAGTCTTGCCTGGTCAGGCTATGCATCTGCTATTGCTAGGAGTCTTAGCTGGGGTCATCCTTGTAGATTCCTGGGAGATTCCCTTGTGCCAGCTTTCTACCTGACCCCAAAATGCTCCCCCTTTCCAGATGTCTCTTACAGTACTCCCCCCACCCCACCCCCGCCCGCTATCCCCCATAAACTAACCATTCATGATGTCTTAAGGTGAGAAAAACATTTGTTCACTGGCGAGTCTCACTGGTTATACTCTGTACCACTGACAGCACTCTTCACCCCCCTTTTCTCTGGATCACCTCACTCTAAAGAACTTGGAGAATTCTAGAGGTGTCGAATTTCTTTAGGCAGAGGAGCTGGCTTGATAGGTGAAGCACCCTTCTGACTGGGTGATGTACCAGCATGCTTGTATCTTTAAAAAGTACAAAAGAGATTTGAATGTGAAAGATGATGTGGTCCTTTAACAGATGATTCTTCCACATCTAGCCTTTTTTTAAACAAATTCTTATTTATTCGAGATGAGAGGACAAATGACAATAAAGGCACATGACACCGTTCACCACCAGAAAGCAATCTGAGACTCTCTGCCAAGATGTTGTAGAGACTAGAAAGCAGTACACACATTTAAAATCATACACAACTTAATTTTCAATGCCTTGTAAGTATTTCTATACAGTGATGTTTTCATTTATAGCTCCTGCACTCTCAAATAGGAACAAATTCTCTAGTTCTTCAAACCTTATTTTTTAATGAAGGGGAAACATAAAATGGAAAAACACATTCAGAATCGGGGTAGTATGTTGCAATGTTAGTGTCTATTGGGCATTACATGTGAAGCCGTGTGCTTTCCTATGTCAACTCCTACAGTAGTTCAAGCAGCAGAAGTCATTGCAGATGAGAACCCTTTCCCAGGGTCACGTGGACAGTAAGAAATGAGTCAAGAATTAAAACACAAGGTCACTTGATTCTGAAAGTTATTCTTTCTCTCCCCAAAACTATAACTATAATGAACTGAGGAGTCTCTTCTTTGGGTTCCATCCCAGCCCTATTGAGAACTACGTGACATTTGGACTATCTACTTAATTTAATGTCTTTATTCTTCCATTTCCTCTCTACTATGAGTAACATAACTACCTACCAACTAGCAGTCCAGATGACATGAATTCATGTGTGAAAGGTTTGAACCATGTCTGCTACCCAATAACTGCTCCACAAGGGATGTGTGCTGGTGTCATCATCATCTTCATCACCATCATCACCACACAGTGAGGGCCTCTGGAGGAAACCCTCCACACTCTTGTTTCTCTTCTCTCCGGCCACCATGCCACTCCACACACTCTACTTCAAAGCTACATTTGATGAATGAAACGTCTCCATTCCTGATCTCCATCCTCTAGCCTCACTATCATTATTCTAGCCATTTGGCTATGGATTCCTTGGCCTCTTACCTTTAGACACTTTTCCTCTTGAGCCCTCTGCGGCAGAGACTACTATAGTCATCAAAATGCATCTGCTTGGCTGGGGTACAGCTCAGTGTCCTCCAGAGAGTTTGTTCAAATGCTTCCTTCTCACAGTCCCATAATAGCAGACCATTCCTGGACCCTCCTGCCTCTATGTCAGTTCTCTCCCATTTTCCTTTGCTGGTGTCAGAACTTGTACTTCCAGCATCTGTAAGCCTTTTGTCTAACATGCTAGATCAGAAATACCTTAGACTTTGGGGCCAAATACAATATCATGGGTTCTTCTTTATTTTCTTTACAAGTTTTTAAAATGTAAAGAAAGAATGTCACACAAACGCAAGCCCAGGCTGCTTCTCCCTGTGGGCTATGTCATATAGCCCTGTTCAAACAGAACAAGTGTAGAGCTAATGGAGCCTTCTCTCAGCTGTCTTTGCTCCACCACTCTTCCTGAAGGACTGGTCTGATCCCATGCCTTAAATATACTCAAGTATTGAAGACTCCCAGACAGGTCTGCCCAGAGCTGACCCTGCTTTTCCTTGTGAAATAGAATTATATGTACAGCTGTATTTAACAGTGCCCCTGGATACCTGCTAGAGCTCTCCAATTCCAAACAGCTAAAAAGATCCCTTTACGTCTGCTTCTTCAAGCACATTTCCAAGTTGCTAAAAGACTCCATCATCCCCAAGTCCAAAGTCTAACCTACCCTTAATTCCTCCTTTCCTTATATTTTCCAAACCCCACCCATATACTTTCAACATGTATCTGGACTACATCCCTCCTCTCCAATCCCTCAACCTTCGCCCTAACCTGTGCCCTCATATCTGTCATCTGAATGCTTGCAATAGCCTCCTAAGGGGTCCCCTAACTTGCACTTTCACCTCCCCATCGCAGACAAAGGCAAATGAATTCATGCAATTTTGACTTAGCAATACCACATTAGTTTCATCGTCAGTAGTGCAAGAGAGATTGGGAAAAGGCCTCCCACTTGGAAGCTCACTTGATGGAGCTTCATGCATTCTGAGCTCCCGGAGTAGTTCGTTTTGAGCCCCGGAAGTTCATTCTGAACTCAGGAAGTTGGGGAGATCTTGCGAAGCAGTCTGGCGAGAACAAAGCTCAGAATGGTAGAGACGGCAGTGAAATGGTTACATTGCCCTAAAGATGAATGCCTGGAGGGACACCATTGTAGGACACTTGATGAACTCACTGGCTTCTGCTTCCAGTTATTAGAGTGGAGCTCTAAGTTATGAACTGGAGTGACTTCAGCCAGATGCTAGAAAAATTTTTCAACTTTCAAGGTTCCTTGGAGTTCTACTCAGGGATGCTATTTTAGAACTGTATGGTTTACTGGCTAGAGATGCTTAGTAAAAGGGTGCCCATCATGCCTAGAGGCAGTGCTTTTCTGCCTCCAGATTCTAGTCTCTTATAGCCCTTTTCTCTTCTGAGTTATCCCCCTATGTTGTAAAGTAAGCACATACATTCATTTCATCTCTACAGGATGCAAAGGACCAGTTATCTTAAAGTATCACACACACACACACACACACACACACACACACACACACACACACACCTTTTTTTTTTTCTTTTTGGAAACAGGATCTCTCTAATGTAGTTCTGGCTGTCCTGGAACTTGCTATGTAGATCAGGCTGACCTGAAACTCATGGAGATCTGCCTGCCTCTGCTTCTCCAGTGCTGGGATTAAAGATGTGGACCACCACTCCCAGCTAAAGTATCACTCTCAAATGTATTTGCTTTTGAATCTGTGTCAAAGGAATGAAAGATCACTGCCTGGATTTTACAAATCAGCCATGTAATTGTGAGAATACTTCAATATAACTTTGAACTTTTCCGTGTCTTTTTATGAAGTATTTGGTACAGACTGGCACAGAAGACAAAACAGGATGGAGTAAAGAGGTTCCAGATGATTATTTTTCCTAATCTAGTAAATTCAGCTTGTAAACACTGGTGTGAACCAATATTTACCACACACACCATGTGCCAAGGCTTGTACCCAGTGATATGAAAAATAATTAGCGTTCAAAGACCCCAAGTGTAACCTTGGGTTCAATCATGAGGGGGAAAAATGGGGGTGAAATGCTTGGCCTGTTTCCCAAAAGCAAACAACTGAGCCAGGGAAAAAAGACATGTGTTTAAATAGCCCAGATCTGAGGTAGAGTTTGGCAGCGTGTTAATGAGAGTAAAGCTACAGAAGTTGGGGAGAGGAGACAGAGCCCACTGGAGATGTTCTCATTCCTGTAAAAGTCTGCTAAGTGTGGAATTACATGTATAAACACTACAAGTGTTCAAAGAGCCATGACACAGTAAAATGCACATGGCAGCGGGAGTGGAAACAGCACCCTGTTCTTTCTGATGCTTTGGAAATAACTTCTAACTTGTTCAGAGACCCGAGAGCCTCTGCTGCCATTGGGTGTCTGTGAGCCAGAGGTGTACGGTGTGGTTTCTGACAGAACATTCTAGTCAATATGTTCCTACTCTTTGTAACCCCTATTTTTGAGTGTTGCTCAAATGATAATATTCACAGAACTTTTTCTCATTCTTTAGGATATTTAATGACTTTGATAAAATATAAAAATTGTTTTAAAATATTAATTTCCAACTTTAGAACAAGCCAGAAAATACACACACACAAAAAAAAAAAAAACCTCAGCTCCCTCAGTCACTACATACATTCTGGAGAAGGTTTCATTGGCTTAAGGGGTGAAGCATCAGCTCCAGAAAATGAATAGCTGAGAAAGTATGGCTTGACCAAGCCATGGCAGCACTCCTGACATTCAGAGCAAAATTAAATGCACTCTGCTTTTTACTTTGGGGTGTGTGTGTGTGTGTGTGTGTGTGTGTGTGTGTGTGTGTGTGTGTGTATCTCCCTGGGAATAGTACCACACAACATAGGCAAAGCACTGGAAATATATGAGAGCAATGTACAGACTGAATCTTTAAGGTCTAGAATCTACCAGAGACCCATAGAAAGTTATACTGTATTATCCCAAGGGTTACAATTTCAACAAAAACACAACACTCTGATAGCAAAATAGCAACTGTTGATGAGAGAGACAAAGGGGGCCACAGAGAAAGCTTGAATTTTGAGAGGTATGACTGCACAGAATGAAGATGTTGGAGCCTGGAATTCATTCCAAGTAGCATACATCCAGAGGGTACAAAGAGTGAGGTGAGGATGGGAGGGACACTGCTGGGGACAGCTCTGTTTCAAACTGGTAGACATCGTCGCTGCTTCCAGTTCTACTGCAGTGATATTCTGAAGTAACTTTCAAAGAACCAATAATGACCCAGAACTTATGTTGAGACATTTTTGTTTTGTTCCTTGATGATTCCTGTGCATTTAGGCAACAGTATCCCACTTACACAGAACTGGCACCCAATATGAAATGCATGTTTTACCAACTATACAAAAAGTGGAACTAACTTCGAGTGGCAAAAGAACACAGGCTACCTAATATCTACACTCCTTCCCACGAATTGCCAAGAACACTTAAATTGACCTCATAGGGGGCCGTTAAAGAGAGTTTCCATCCAGCTTGCCTCCCAGTCAATACCTCAGGAATATGAGGGCTGCTCCCCTGAGTTACAAAGTAACCCCTCAGTGAGACTAATTAGATTTTTCCCAAAAAAAAAACCCACACAGGTTATTGATTTGAGAATTGAAAATAGTATTGATGTACAGTAGTTGGTTATACTTGAATAAGAATTAATTACAGAATTTTAACTAGGAAAAATAGAATACATCTGCAAGAATTTTAATATAAAAAGATCTGCTTGATGTAAAACCTCTTCCAAATCCAGAGCTTCCAGAAGCAAACACTATTGGGATAATTTTGTAAAATACCTTAAAATTTAGATTGAGTATATTGAAATATTGGGTTTTGTTCCTGAAACTAAAGGCTACAATATTCTCCAGGTGACATTTATTCCTTTGAAGGTTTATAATTATAATCTCTACTTGTATTAGAACTGAGTCTACATTTATTCCACCAATATTCATTCAACAAACATTTATGGGATAGCACTGGTGCGTGTGCCCACGTACAAAGACTTCTCAATAAAGAGGCTGACATGAACAGAGAACATATAGAACCCTGCCATGGCAAGGGCACTTTGCTATTTTTCATACCCTCATTGTTTCAATCCCATCATCTCAGAAGAAAAGTGTTAGCATCATCTCTCTTTTTCAAATGCGCAGTAAAGGAATCCAGTAATCCGAGAAAGAACTCCCAGATAATGCAGATGACTCATAAATAGTTCCATGTGTCTTCCTCCCTTTCTTTCCTAAAAAAGTAAAGATTGCCTGATTCAGTGCTCAGCCCTGTGTCCTTTCCCCTCTCACAAATCCCATCTGCTGTCTCTGATCATCAGGACTGAACTAAACTGAAAATGGAGGTTTCTGTCCAGCCTGTCCTACAACCGCTTTGCCCCACAAAGACTTCTGTTAAGTGTAAAATAGTTGGCCAGTGGCTCAAGCTTCTTATTGGCTAGCTATGTCTGAATTACTAACCCATTTCTATTAATCTATGTATTGCCACAAGGCTGTAGTTTACCCATAATCCGGCATGTTACTCCTTTGGCAGCATGGTATCTCTTTGTGGACTCGCTCTGCCTTCCTCTCCCCAACCTTCTGGTCTCATAGCCCTGCCTATTCTTTCTGCCTGTCTACTATACAATCAGTGTTTTATCCATCAACCAATAAGCGAAACATATATACAGAAGGACATCCCCCATCTCCAAACACAAAAGAACAGTATTGTTGGACCATTTACCTGTAAACTGTAACACCAAAATTAGTCTCTAGCCTAAAATATGGTTTTGAATCTATTTCCTAGTTAGAATGACAGAACACCTTCCACTCTGACATAGTTGCCTTGAAGTCATCCCAAGCTTCAGGTAACTTCTGTCTAGATCTGTGGTCATCAGCCTTCCTTCCCTCCTTTAGGGAGTCACGCTCTCTTCTGCTTGGTCTCCTGGGATGACTTTTGGGTTCCTTCCTTTCCTCATTGATTATGAATTGTCCATTAGCAAGCCATGTGAACTACATCAACAGAATGCTTTGCAAGTCTATTCGCTCTCATCTAGTTTGGTTCTTGGATCCAAAATAACACTTTATTTGTGGTATTGTTTCTATTTTTACCCCCTGACATCTTTAATCCAAGACTGCATGGGAAGTGTTTTAGGCACTGAAATGAAAGATGGTAGCCACTACAACCAGTTGAGAGCATCCTAGGAAACAATGTGAAGGACTTTTGAATGATAGATAAGCATCATAGTTTCTGTTTCACTTGGCACAACCCAGAGTCACCTTGAAGAGGGAACCTCATTTAAGAAACTACCTAGATCAGGGGCTGGAGAGATGGCTCAGAGGTTAAGAGCACTGTCTGTTCTTCCAAAGGACCCATGGTTAATTCTGACTCTGTCATACAGACATACATGCAGGCAGGCAAAGTCCAGTGTACATTAAATAAATAAACAAACAGGCAAAAAAAAACCTATCTAGATCAGATTGGTCTGTGTCATACAGACATACATGCAGGCAAAGCCCAATATACATTAAATTATTAATTAATTAGTTAAAAAAAAACTACCTAGGTCAGATTAGCCTGTGTCCATGTCTGTGAGATGTTTTCTTAATTCCTAGTTGATATAGGAGGCCCAGTCCACTATAGGCAGTGCTATCCCCTAGGCAGATAGTACTTAGTTTGTATTAAAAAAGTAGTTGAACAAGTCAGTAAGCAACATTCCTCCATGGTCTTCTTCTTCAGTTCCTGCCTTGATGTCCCTCGGGAAGAAACTGTTACTTGAAAGTGTAAAATAAAACAAAGCTTTTCCTCTATAAGTTATTTTTGGTCATGGTGCTTATCATAGACATGGAATAGTAACTAGCACAACAAGATAATACATAATAATGACAACTAAGGAAAATTTATGTAAGGAAAGGCAATATATTTTCAGAGAACAAAAGAATAAAAAACAGAATGAAGCAGGTGCTACCGAGGTCTGAAATGTTTCTCTTCCCAATGTAAAAAGCTTAACTCACATAATTAACTGTTACTAAAAACAATATAAGTCAACATATTTAAACATGAGTAAGCCAACCTAAAATTTTCTATTTTCAGCTCTCGAACCATCTACAAAGATACTACTGTAAGAACAACTTTGCTTAGCTCAGTTACTGTGTAGCTAAGTTTCTGTTTATGGCTCCATAATTATTGCTAGTTATTGCTGCTAGCAAAACAGTTAGCATTGAGAAAGATAAAGTCACCCTACCAGCTTCATCCAAGTTTGTGCCATCAGAGCACATATTCCTACAGTACATTCTCGCTCAAAAGAGGAAGCCATGATTTCCTTGTTGCATGCTATACAAGCAAACCAGATTGCACATCACAGATTTATTAATGGTTATTATCATTACTCTTTAAACTGAAAAATAAATGATGCAAAACAGAAACCATTCACTTCAGCTTTAAATGTTATAGGTGATCATTCTGAAACAGGGTGAAACTAAGTGCTCCCTCCCCCGTCTTCACTAAAGATAGTTGTCTGGTAATCCTAGCTGTTCTGTGGGGAAGCATAATGTCCAAGGAAAATCGCCATATCAATCACTTTGAACACCACCTTCCTGTAAAGCCAATGGCCAAAAAGTAGAGACAGAAACTCCAAGATAACTCCTTTATGTCCCGACTCCAGCAAAAGTGCTGATTTTCCTCTGCTGAATAGGTAATCTCTCTCCCGACCGAAGCACTTTAAGCAAGGAAGAAAGCTTGCAGAGAAAATAATTGTCAATATATTAAGCATAACTGTCAATAGATTAAACATCAAGGAGAGGCAGTAGGGCATGCTTGTAAATTACAAAGATACAGTGTAATTAAATAAATCTTCTACCCACACCCATACACGGATCTTTCAGAGATATCAAGCTACCCAGAGAAGCAAGTATTTTCTGGGATATAAATAACTACAAAGTGTTCTTGTAAACAATAAATGTGTAGCAAAGGACTGGTTTCTATGCAAGCTAAGAAATTATTCTTTTGAGCTTTTCTTGTGAAGAAATCCATAAGCCAGGTGCTTGACCCCTAGGCCCCAAAGTGTGTTGTAGAGATTAGCAAAATAACGTGTGGGATGTAGTTTAAGCTCCTAAAAAAATATAGATATGTAAATATATTGTTGTTAGAATTGATTAGATAGGCCAAGCAAAATTGAGACCACTTGCGGTGAATTTTAAAGGAAAACTCCCAAATGAATATTTCAGGCCAGAGCATATTTCTCTTGAAGTGTATGAATATTATTCAACTCTGCACCTTAATGGCTTTTGAGTGCTCAGTTAGATTAATAAAGATGCCAGTTCCTAGCTAGCTGGCTGGCTGAAGAATCACAGAGTATGCTGTATGCGCACTGGGGCTTTTACTGTGGGTGTGGATAGAGCTCGTGTAAGACCCTGGCTAGTGGTTTTTCAGGAAGAATCTTGCAAAGCTGAGAAAGGTGAACTTCAACCCCAATGGCAGCACCAATTTCTTGACTGAAAACAGCAACAGGGCAGCAGGTTGTCAGCTGAGTTCGGCTGAGTTTCAGGCTACCAATAACTCAATCATAAATGAATTGCCAGCATAGATAGAACTGGGACAGTTGGCAGTTTTTATAAATTTACTGACATGTGCAACTCCAAGTGGACTATCTTCTTTAGGAACTCAAAACAGCTGAAGAATATTTAGCCTCTAACCCAGAATTGAAAAAAAAAAAACAATGAATTTAGCAAAATCCTAGAAATCCTTTGTGCTGCCTAGTCTTGGATCAACTTGGTACTGGATACAGTCGACTGAGGGCAGGGAGCCTCAATTAAGAAAATGCCTCCGTAAGAACCAGCTGAAAAGCATTTTCTTAATTAGTAATTGATGAGGGAGGGCCCAGGCCACTGTGGGTTGTGCCATTCCTGGGCCAGTGGTCCTGGATTCTATAAGAAAGTAGGCTGAGCAAGCCAGTAAGCACCACTCCTCCATAACAGCCTCTGTATCAGTTCCTGCCTCCAGGTTCCTGCCCCCTTGAGTTTCCGTCCTGACTTCCTTTGATGATGAACACTGATATGGAAGTGTAAACTGAATAAACCCTTTCCTCCCCAAGTTGCTTTTTGGTCATGGTGTTTCATCACAGGAATAGAAACCCTAAGACATTCTTCTCACTTTTCTTTGTTATATTTGAGGAGCTACAGGCAGGAAGTCATGGATTAGCTTATTGTGTTTCAACTGAGGTTTTATTAACATTCTGTTCTGGTGGATGGAACTTCTGAGAATCAGATAACGTGGCCTTAGAACTGTCTTGAGAGCCAACTAAAGATATTACCTGATTGATAAGAGATATTAGACGCTTTTTAAAAAAAATAATGAATCAAACATAGCCATACATGCTGGTAATCTCAGCACTTTGAGGCTGAGACAGAAATACATTTCAGGCCACCCTGGGATATATAGCAAGTTCAAGGCTAATCTAGGCTACATAATTAAGTCATTATCTCATAAAAGATGTGGGGATGAAGTAGTTCAGATTTTGTGCACTTTAGAAAGAGAGTTATTTTAGAGCAAGCAAAGCTGTATTTGAGTCTAATGCCACTACCCACGGACATCCAAGGAATTCATTTCATGTTGAAGGGACTTACTTTCTTCATCTGTATAACATTTGGAGCACTCTGATAATTTGCATAGTGTGTGTTCTCAATAGCTTCCTCTCTAATTCTACCGTACCACGATGGATAGCAGCTCTCCTACTGGGACTTTCCTGAGGCCTTGGCACCTTGTTTGTTTCTCACTTGAGAAGTCATTATAACCCCCACCAACACACACACACACACACACACACACACACACACACACACACACACACACACACACACACACTCTCCCCGCCACACAGCCTCTTCTCATCTTCCTTGTCTCCTGAACTCCAGGTCTAATGCTCACACTGTCCAACCATGTGTCCAAATTCATGTATCTCAAATCAAACCATCCACCTTCCCTTCTTCTCTATCTTGTCAAGCACTAGCAGTATTGACATCTCACAAACCCAAGCCTTGCTTTTAACCTTTGTCCTCTTCTCTCTACTTGTGTTCTATTGCTTTACATTTCTCCAGCTCAATGAGATCAAACACTATCTGAATTGTCAAAGATTTAAAATGTATAACTTCATTCCAAATCTCTCCCAAATTCTCATCAGATATCCAACTCCTGTTGGAATTCTACCAAGAGTGTAGACCTTTAATCCCAATACTTGGGAGTCAGAAGCTGGCCTATGAATTCAAGGCCAGTCCTATCTATATAGTGAGTTCCAAGCTAGCCAGGGCAACACAGTGAGACTCTGTCTCAAAAATCAAGCAACAATATAATAAAACAAACAAACAACAAAAAAAAACAAACAAATGACCAAATACTAACTTAACCCAGAGAGTTTAATGCGCACCTCAAACTCCATATGTGTAAAATTGGACTCTGGGTTTCCACCCCTACCATCAACTCTTCCTTCATGCTTTTCCATCTCATTTCCAAACACTCAGTTACCACCCCCACCCACCACCAGCCAAGTCAATACTCTGGCAATATAGACCCTTAACAACCAACACCAGCATGGGCTTTTGTCTGATTTGTTCCATAACTTACAATCCCATTGTATGTCTTTGTTATTCATTCCTCCTTCTCCTAAAAACACTTTTCAATCATACCCATATACAGCTTATCCTTCAAAAATTAATTCAGATGCCACACTGTCCCCCAAGTGGCCGGCCTGTCTAGCCCTTCACTGAAGGAAGCTGATCTCATGTCACATGCCTTGCTTTCCTTTGCCCTCTAATGGCACTCTCTCTCTCTCTCTCTCTCTCTCTCTCTCTCTCTCTGGCACACTATGTGTAAATTTCCTACCATAAAATAGATGACCAGAAGCCCGGTGGTGGTGGCACAGGCCAT
Organism: Cricetulus griseus; assembly: GCF_003668045.3. Classification (NCBI taxonomy): domain Eukaryota; kingdom Metazoa; phylum Chordata; class Mammalia; order Rodentia; family Cricetidae; genus Cricetulus; species Cricetulus griseus. The sequence goes on from NC_048598.1 coordinate 52,163,713, forward strand.
TAATCCCAGCACTCGGGAGGCAGAGGCAGGTGGATCTCTGTGAGTTCAAGTCTCCAGAGTGAGTGCCAGGACAGGCTCCAAAGCTACAGAGAAACCCTGTCTCAAAAAAAAAAAAAAATAGATGACCAGAAAATGACCAAAAAGTATTGTAAGTACATGAGTGAGGTTAGACGGTGACTTAGAATGATCTGTTGGGTGGCAGAGGAGATGGCGACAACTGTGCATTCCTTAGGAAAATGTGTGATGGCTGCAGAGTCAGCAAAGTTGCCTAAAAGGTAGAATGGGGTGAAAGCAATATGATTTACAGCAGTATGATCTACAGGAGCAAAGGGGCCTCTACTGCACGATAGTAAGGAGAAGCCTGCCTGGGAATTCACAGAATGGCTCGGGTATTACACAGGCCACAGCACACCCATGCTTTGCTGGAGCTCATTTTTATGGTTGCATGCACATATCTAAACTAAAGAGACCAAATATGGGGCATCAATTATTTTTGGTTTTCCTATTATTAAAGATAATCCCCTCTCAAGTATCACTACTGACTCTTCAAATCTGGGGGAAGGGAAGTAGTTGAAACAGGGCCTCATTCTGTAGCGCAAGCTGACCTCAGTCAGAGTTATGGGAATCCTCTTGCCTCAGCTTCCTGAGTAGTGGGATTATGAACATAAGCCACCACAGCAGGCTGTTTTTAGTTATAAGAGAACATTATGAACAACTTTACCTCAGCCAATTAGATGTCTGGAAAAAATTACAAAAATCATAGAAAGGCTTCTGAAAAATTACATCTCCAGAGCAGACAAACAGGCCAAGGGTAGTAGTACACAACTTTTATCCTAGTAATAATAAGACAGTTTCTCAATTATCGATCAATGGGAGAGAGCCCAGCCCATGGTAGGTGGGGCCATCCCTGGGTGAGTGGTCCTGGGTTCTATAAGAAAGCAGACTGAGCAAGCCATGGGAAGCAAGCAAGTAAGCAGCACCACTTTGTGGCCTTTGCATGAGCTCCTGCCTCCGGATCCTGTCCTGTTTGATTGAGTTCTCGTCCTGACTTCCTTAAATGATGAACAGCAATGTGGAAGTGTAAGCCTAATAAACCATTTCCTCCCCCCCCAAAAAAATTACAAAAACCATTTGAAGAATAAATAGAAAGCATGAGTATGCCAATAACAAGAAACTGAATTAATAATTTAAATATTCCAACAAAGCTCAGGCTTCACTGGGAATTTTCTAGAACTGTATGAGGAAGAAATAGTAGCAATGCCACACAGGCTCTTTAAAGAGCCGAGCTTCCCAACTCCTTCTGTTGGTGAATGATTCCATTAGAGCACAAAGCTCTAGGCAAGGAAGCGAATCCATAGTTGCCTGGGGTGGTCTAGGGCAGTGGTTGGTAGCGAATGAGCATTGGAGCTCTCTTGAGAATAATTAAACACTATAAGCCTGTGTCATGTCGGCAGCACTTCAGTTGGATGAATCTACCAAGAAGAAAGTTGTACACTTCTAACGAGTAATACTTCAGATGGAGTGCTTTTTTTTAACTATCTCCCTTTTATCAATTTCTATAACTTTTCTCTGACTTTATCACTATAATCTAATTTGGAAATAGAAAACTTAAAAGAAGTGTGAATCTGATGCTCAAAATGTTTGCCTTAAGCAAGCAGCTTAATTTCTTTGAGCATGTTTGTTCATTTATAAAATGTATACAGTGATATCCATTCTAGTTCAGCTTTTTATACAGCTGAGGTTTTCAATTTGAATCCAAACAAACGTGGCCCTGCTCTTCGCTGGTCCCCGAGTCTATTGAGTCCACTGTCCTGTACTCCAGGTCTTGTCTCAGTGGGACCAGGCAGGAGGGACACCTGTCAGGTCTTCTTTGGTGTGGGCATTGCCTCCCCCTCTTCCCTCACACTGTGGTCAACTTTCTCTCCAACATCTGAGCAACTTGAGCAGGTACTGAGGAATGAGAAATGTGAATGACTGAATAAGCTTAACCTCCCAAATGTCCCTTCTGGTGTAAGCTCTTGATTCTGAGTGTCATTTCAAGAACGGGAATCTACCTTCTTCAAAACCTCCCTGACACCCCATCCAAAGAGCCAGTGAGGATCACTGGAAGAGGAGACCATGAGGTAGGGAAGGGGAAAACCAAAAGAAAAAATGTGTAAGATCTTATTTTCCACACATTAGAGGAAGACTCTAGAGGACTCTAGCGCTAGATGAGCTAAAGGGAGAGTCTTGCTCATCCAGCTCCTGTCACGTGTTCCTAGCTGTTTACCATCAAATGCCTGTTACATTCTCTTTTCTGCTGAGAGGGGACTCAACACCCACCACACCTCCACTGGATCAGATGTGTGTTCTTGGTTCACTGAAGTCGATCCTCCCAAACTACCTAGGCATTGTGGTGACTGAAGACAGGCACACGCACACCCTTGCGTGTATGGTATGCAGAACTCCAGGCATCATATAAAAATAGCAACTTCATGGACTAGGTGGCCTGTACAATCACCCACGTCTGAGCCATCTCCTACACTCCCACTCTTCATTGTGGTGCCTCCAGGACACAGTTGACATAGACACACAGGGAGAAAGGAGTGCGACACTTCACTTAAAGGACATATCTTGTACACTAAGTGTTTGATCATTATTAGCTACCAAAGTTTCCACGTGTGCCAGGCAGCACCTGGCCTCTAGTTGACAAGAAATAATAGGGACCCATATCTTCAAATGGCACTTATCTATGTTGACCAAGCCAGCACAAATAAGATCTAGCAAAGTCTGAAGTGACCTCTTGAATCAGATCTGAAAACAGCTGATGCTACATAAGCAACAGCACTAGAAGGAAGGAAAAAACTAACCCTATGAGACTAACGCTGGCATAATCAGGACCTCAGCTAAAAGACATCAAGAGAACCCACTCACTCTCTTACTAGTTAGGATAGCAGATATACAGCAGAAATACAGCAATTTGTGTTCATTGCCTCCAATTCCATGTTATCACAAGGTGAATCCATGGATTATCTGGCCACCCTCTTCACCTCCACTCAACTTCTCCAGTGTAGTCAATCCCTCAACATGTGGGCCTACAACAGACTCTGAAAATAAAAGTGAGCTAGACCCATTTGGCTTCATTCGTCTGTCTTGTAATATATGCAATGTTCATATATTTGGAATAAAAAGAACCTCCAAAAGTAAAAGGAAAATTCTATTCACTAAATCATGCCCAAACTCTCTCCTCTCTCTCTCTCTCTCTCTCTCTCTCTCTCTCTCTCTCTCTCTCTCTCTCTCTCTCTCTCGGGGGGGGATGGAGGGGTATAGGGGGGTATACATGCTCACACACGTGCATATGCTCCTGCACTCATGCACAAGTGTGTAAAATTTGTCTGGCCTAAACTCACTGTAGTAGTTCAAATGAGATGTGTCCCATAGTCTCAGGCATTTGAACACTTGTCCCCATTTGATGACTCTGAGTTAAGTGCTCCTCCTTGAAGGACCATTGACAGTTAACAGTGTCTAGGTGACAGAACACCACTTTCTTCAGTGGTATTGCCACTGTTAATGTGCCCCATACTTCGGTAAGAGACCTTTCTCCATATTCCAGGGAGAAACAATGTCTTGGAATACTAATTTAAGATGTGTTACATTTGTTTATGCTGTAGAATATTTATTTAATATGATGCAAAGATGTGTTGCATTCTTTTATGTTGCATTTGTCTAACTCTGTGAAGCTGTGTTGCTTTGCCTGTCAAAAGCACCAGATTGGTCTATTAAATAGCTAGGCAGGAGAGGAATAAGTGGGGCTGCCAGGAAGAAACAGTAGTAATAGGAGAAATCTAGAATAGGAGATGGAGAAAAGGAAAAAAAGGAGAATGTGAGAGGCCAGCCACCCAGCAACACAGCCAGACACGGAATAAGAATGAAAGAAAAGATATACAAAAATAGAGAAAGGTAAAAGCCCAGAGGCAAAAGGTAGATGGCATAAATTAAGAAAAGACGACTAGCAATAAGCCAAGCTAATGCTGACGTTCATAAGTAAGAATAAATCTCATCTGTCTGTTTACCAGGAACCTGGATGGCAGGCCCCCAAGAGTAAAAGCAATACAAAAATGAAAACAACTACAAAACTCTAAGTTCAGTGAGTTCTTATTAAGTTCACACATAATAAGAGGCATGAAAATATGAGGAGGTGGGGCTTAAGGAAAAGGAAGGTTTCATTGCGAGGGGGTATTAGAGGGTAGTAGTGAAAATCACTAAAATCACTAGTAGGTGAAAATCACTAAAATGTATGAAATTTTCAAAGAATATAAAGTAAATATTAAGTAGACAACCAAAGCAACATTGGTTATAGAGGTTATTGAATGCTGACTTGATCCCTTGAGGTATATACACCCAGAAGTAAAATAGATGGATCATATGGCAGTTCTGTTTTTACTTTCTCAGGAAACCTCCAGACTGGTTTCCATAGAGCCGGGGTAAATTATATGCTCACCAACAGTATTCATTCTTCACCAATATGGCCCCCATCCTCACCAGCATTTTTGTTTGTTTTATTGCTGATAACCATCTGCTGTAATGATTCAGTATCTCAGTGTAGCTTTGACGTGTTTTTCTTTGGTGGCTAAAGATAGTAAACATCTTTTTATGTATTTTCTAGCTTTTTGTACATCTCTTGAATGGTGTCTGTTCAGTGCATTTGTCCATTTAATGACTGAGTGATTGCATGATTGTTCTTTGAATGTTTGTTATTTGGGGTTCCTTTATTCACCTTCACTTATTTATTATTTATTGTGTCTATGTTTCTGAGTGTGCATGTGACTATGCATACCGCAGCACATGTGTGGAGGTCAGAGGGCAACTTTTGGGAGTTGGTCCTCTCATTTCATCATATTCATGCATGGATAGAACTCAGGCTGTCAGGATTAACAAGAAAGCACTTTAGCCTGGCCGTCTCACTGCCTCTGGGGCTCTTAGTGTGTTTTAGATATTAATGCCTTACTGGATGGATAGCTGGAAAATTTTTCTCCCATTCCATACTCTGTCTTGTCAATGTATTAATTGTTCCTTTTGATCTGCACAAACTTTTTAATTTCATGTGATCCCGTTTGTCAAAGCTTGCTGACATCGCCTGAGCCACTGGTGTTCTTTTCAGAAGGTCATTGCCTAGACCTAGATCTTGAAGTGCTTCTCCTGCATTTCCCCAGGGTATTTTCAGTTTCTGGTCTTACACTGATGCCTTTGATCATTTTGAATTGGTTTCATATAGGGTAAAGGTAGTGTTCACATTTTTTTCATAGTCTTTTACATGGGGAAATCTAGTTTACCCAGCACAACTTTTTATTATTATATATTTGTTAATTCTTTAAGAATTCCATACATTTATACAATGTATACTGATCATCTTCACCTTCTCTCATCCCTGGAACTCCTCCCAGATCTACTCCCAATCTTCCCACTCCCTCCAACATCCTGCCCTTTTTTAAATAAAAAATGTATTAGTTCGTTGAATGTCTTATACGATGTCTTTTTATTATAATAACTTCCCCTCCCCAACTCTTCCCCCCTTCCCAACTCATCCAACATTTTGTTTGTTTGTGTAAACCCATAAACATCAATAATGCTGCTAAATATTCTTGGTTGCCTAGATCACTGGATTGTGGTCAACATATAGTGGCTACACTCTTACAGAGAATTGTTTCTCCCTCTCCCAGCTGTTAACATCTCTCAATAGCTCCATGACTCGAAGTAGGATGCTAAGCCAAACTCCCATCTCCATGTTTCCTTGACTTACACAGGTCTTTGTGTACTGTTACAACTACTCTGAGTTCATATTGGTAGCTTCCCTGCTGTACCCAGAAGACATTGCTTCCTTGTAGTTATCAACTGCTTCTTGCTCTTACACTCTTTCTGTCCCTCTTCTGCAATGAAATCTGAGCCTTGGGAGGTGGGGATACAGTACATACTCCATTTGGAGCTGAGGATTCTGCAGTCTCTTACTCTCTGTACCTTAGCCTATTGTGTGTCTCTGTGTTCATCACCATCTCCTGAAACTGGAAGCGTCTCAGATGAAAGCTGAGAGATGTGTTCATTTACAGATATAATTATAAGGCATTAGAAGACTGTGTAATACTATGTCCAGCTAGATGTCCATTCAGCACATGCCCTTAAAGCCAGTACTCAGAAGGCAGAGACAGGAAAATCTCTGGGTTCAAGGCCAGCCTGATCTACAGAGCAAATTCCAGCATAGACAGGGCTACACAGAAAAACCCTGTGATAGGGGAGGTCCTTCTGTGAATATGTTTGTCTTATTGTTTGATAAATAAAGAATTGTTGGCCAATAGGGAAGCAAGTTAGGTGTGTAGTAATGGCCAGCGCTACAACATTTCACGGGTTCAGGCGAGGGAATCTGAGGGTTGAATAGGGGAGTAGACTTATATACCAACAGCAGCCACAGTGGGAGTTTACTCAGGTCAAGGTTCTTTCCCCCAAGTCCCCAGCAATGGGCAGATAGTTTACATTCTTGCATACAGGCCTAGGTGTAAGGAGGGAAGTGAATGCCTAATCTCGAGGCAGGATAGATAACACCAAGGACACTTTAGGTCACCCATCAGGCTCCCAACATAGGTGGGACTAAGAGTCAAGGAGGATTCTGGGAAATGTAGTAAAGAAAAGTTTTGTGATTCAGGCAGCAAGTGGCATAGCAGGCAGACTCAGAATATAAGCAGGGACAAGCAGGAAATCACTCTCTTCCTCCTCCTCCTCTCTTCCCTGGGAGGCACCATGTGAGCCTGAAAAGAGAGGAAGCATGCCGCTGGTGTCCTCAATCAAATAAGTCTTTATAAAATATATAGATTAATAATTATGGTTGATACTTAAGACAGAGATAGCAGATAAAAAATTCTAGTCATTGACCAGCAGTATTATAATTAATATAAGACTCTGTGTGCTATTTCAGGCGCCCATGTGATGGTGGGGCTTGGGCGGTTTGGCAGAAAGACTTATTGTTACAACCCTGTCTTGAAAAAATAAAATAACAACCTAACTATGTCCATTTAGCAGAGTGATAGTAGTAGGTTCTCTTCTGGAACCTATAAACTATCTAGCCATACGTTCTTAGTTCAATAATGATTCCAGTTAAGGGTTTTTCTTCAGAAGTTGACACCAAGACGCTATTGCTGAAGACTTCACACTCTAATTATAGAACATGGAGAAGCCAAGACACTGTCCTGGAAGCTTCATCCATACTGGCTAGCTTTCATAGTGCTGAAAGGTGATATATGTGCTACCATAGGAGAAAAGTAATCATCCATTGTAAGCAGGTGAGAATTCTGTGAGCAGCAATAGTGAAGGACTTGACAAGACATTCCAACTGGTGCAACAACAGCATGAACATAATGGCAGTAACCAACTACTTCCTGATTGGATTTAAATTCTGATCCACAAGATGAAACACAGTCATGTTTTCATTAAGTGTCATTTCTCTGCTATGTGTCTTTGATACTTTTTTGAAAGATTAGCTAGCTGTGGTCATGTGAATGTGTTACTGGATCCTATATTTTATTTTAGTGCTTGATGTGTCTATTTTTAAGTGTTTATTTATTTATTTATTTTAACTTCATTTTATATTCCAATCACAGTTCTCCCGCCCCCCACCACCTTCTCTCAGCCCACTCCCTTTCACTCCTTCCAAAGGGTAAGGACTCCCATGGGGAGTCAACAAAGCCTGGCACACTAAGTTGAGGCAAGACCAAGATCCTTCCCCCTGCATTAAGGCTGAGCACTGCATCTCATCATAGGGAATGGGCTCCAACAAGCTGACTCATGCACCAGGGCTAGATCCTGGTCCTACTGTCAGGGGCCCCTCAGATAGACCAAGCTACACAGCTGTCTCTCACATACAGAGGGCCTAGTTCAGTCCCATGAAGGCTCCGCCGCTGTCAGTCTTGAGTTCATGAGTTCTCACAAGCTTGGTTCAGCTGTCTCTGTAGATTTCCCCTTCGTGATCTCCCTTGTTCATATATTCCCTCTTCCCTCTCTTCAACTGGATTCCCAGAGCTCAGCCTGGTGCTTGGTTGTGGATCTCTGCATCTGGTTCCATCAAATACTGGGTGAAGGCTCTATGATGACAACTGGGATATTCACCAACTGATTACAGAGGAAGGCCAGTTCAGGCACCCTCTCCACTGTTGCTAAGAGTCTTAGCTGGGGTCATCCTTGTGGATTCCTGGGGATTTCCCTAGCACCAGATTTCTGCCTAACCTCATAATGGCTCTCTCTATTAAGATACCTCTTTCATTGTTCTCCCACTCTGTCCCTCCCCAACTCCACCATCCCATTCCCTCATGTTCTCATCCCCCATGCCCTCCCCTTTGTCACCCCTCCTTTACCCCCAGTTTACCTAGAAGATCTCATTAATTCACCTTCCCAGGGCAATCCATGCATCCCTCTTAGGGTATTCTGTGTTACCTAGCTTCTTTGGAGCTGTGGATTGTCGTCTGGTTATCCTTTGTTTTACATCTAGTATCCACTTATGAGCGAGTAATACTGTGTTCGTCTTTCTGGGTCTGGGTTGTTTCCATGTCTAGCTATTATGAATAATGTTCCTATAAACATTATTGAGCAAATGTCCTTGTGGTATGATTGAGCATCCTTTGGGCATATGCCCAAGAGTAGTATCACTGGGTTTTGAGGCAGATTGATTCCCAATTTTCTGAGGAACTGCCATACTGATTCCCACAGTGGCTATACAAGTTTGGACTCCCACCAGCACTGGAGGAGTGTTTCCCTTACTCCACTGCAGCATAAGATATACATAAGTGACCCTAAAAACTCTACCTGGGTACTCCTACAGCTTATAAACTGTAGCGTGGTGGGATACAAGCTTAACTCAAAAAAGTCTGTAGCCCTCCTTTATACAAATGATAAATGGGACAATAAAGAAATCAGAGAAACATCACCCTTTACAATAGCCACAAATATAAAATATCTTGGGGTAACTCTAATCAAACAAGTGAAAAACCTGTATGACAAGAACTTTAAGTCTCTAAAGAAAGAAATTGAAGAAGATATCAGAAAATGAAAAGATCCCCCATGCTCTTGGATAAGTAGGATAAACATAATAAAAATGGCAATCTTACCAAAAGCATTCTACAGAGTCAATGCAATCCCTATCAAAATCCCAACCCAATTCTTCACAGACCTTGAAAGAAATGCTCAATTTCATATGGAAAAAAAAACAGAATAACTAAAACAATCCTATACAATAAAGGAATTTCTGGCGGCATCACCATCTCTGACTTCTAACTCTGCTATAGAGCTATAGTAACAAAAACAGCTTTGTATTGGCACAAAAATACACACATGGAGCAATGGAATCTAATCCCTGATATTAATCCACACACCTATGAACACCTGACTTTAGACAAAGAAGCCAAAATGGTACAATGGCAAAAGGAAAGCATCTTCAACAAATGGTGTTGGCATAACTGGATGTCAACATGTAGGAGATTGCAAATACATCCATATCTATCGCTATGCACAAAACTCAAGTCCAAGTGAATCAAAAACCTCAGCATAAATCCAGTTACATTGAACCTGATAGAAAGGAAAGTGGGAAGTAGCCCTGAATGCATTGGCACAGGAGACCACTTCCTAAATATAACACCAGTAGCACAGACACTGAGAGCAACAATTAATAAATGGGACCTCTTGAAACTGAAAAGCTTCTGTAAAACAAATGACATGGTCAGTAAGACAAAACAGCAGCTTACAGAATGGGAAAAGATCTTCACCAACCCCACATTTGTCAGAGACCTGATGTCCAAAATACATAAGGAACTCAAGAAATTAGACATCGAAACACCAAATACTCCAATTTAAAAATGGAGTACAGAGCTACGCAGAGAATTCACAACAGGAGAGTCTCAAATGGCCAAAAGGCATTGAGGAATTGCCCAACATCCTTAATCATTAGGGAAATGCAAATCAAAACAACTCTGAGATACCATCTTACACCTGTCAGGATGGCTAAGATGTGTCTAATTTTATGCCATTTTACCATGAAGTAAAATGATTACTTTTTAAAATCCCCACTAGTTTAATTGAATTTATTTTCTCTTCACAAGTGTGTGTGTGTGTGTGTGTGTGTGTGTGTGTGTGTGTGTGTGTGTGTGTGTGTGTGTGTGTGTGTGTGACTGGATCCAGGACTATGCATGTCAGGCAAGAGTCCTACCACGGAGTTATATTCTCAGCACTTTGAAAACATTGAGAGCATAAGAACTTAACGAAAAATGTTCTATTTCTTTTTACAGCACCCAGAAAACCAAGTTCTGCACCCAACAACTCTAACATAGTTTCAAATCTCCAGAGAAGATGTCCCCACACCCTGCTTCAGCTTCCTTTGTCCATATCTCCCTGAATCATTTGTTCTTGTGTGTCCAGTTTGTATCTTTCTAGCTTTCTCATTTCCTTCTTTTGAATCTTCAAGACCCAACTCCCGTTACATTCAAATTATGTCCTTTCACTACATATTTAAAATTCGAGAATAATAAATAGTAAAAATTCTCAATTACAGCAGTATTACACATGAGTATCTTCACATGCACACTCACATATGCACATGTGTGTGCATTCATGACATCCATATGCTTCTTACTATTAATTATTTATAGCCTTGTTATTTTGAGGGGAAGCTCAAGTTCTTGTTTCAAAAATTAAGTTTCGAGGTGCCCTGATTCTTTATATGTAAAACCAGAAGAACTACACTTTATTCTCCACGAATTTTGACATTTTCTCCCAAGAATTCTCCATTCCATTTTTTTTTCAAATAATAATTGTAAAGACATGCCCTGTTTCTAAGAACATAGAATAGTCTGGCCTTAGGAAGTTGAAAAAAACTAATTTTTTAATCATTAGCTGGTCTCATCATTTTCATCTAGGGTTCCTAGCTTCTTTGATTTTTATTCCATACTTCCCCCAAAGGTTTCTCCATTAATATTAACAGCTTTTAGAATCTCATTACTCTGATTTATGCCTTTTCAATTTATTTAAGGTTGTGTCAATATTAAATTATCTGTCCCTTGTGAGCAACTTCAATAATGTTTAGATGCAAAATACTCTTAAGCATTACCTAGCAGGCAAAAATCCATGTTATTACTTATAATGCCATCCTCCCTCACAGAATCAACTAATAATTAATGAGGGTTATATTAAAGAATTCAAAGACAACCTGAAATACTATGGTAAAAACATTGTAAGTTATACTGAAAATTTCTTGCTCTTGTGTAAAAGAGAGTAGGGAATAAAATGGGCAAATTTCTAATGTTTCAAACTGTTTCCTGGCATCTAGAAGTTGTCATAAATAAATAAATAAATAAATAAATAAATAAATAAATAAATAAATGCATCTTAGGGGATTTCCATTTCTAAAAAGATGACACAAACATATACCAGTTTTCCCTATTTCCCACCAATATGTGGCAAAAATAATAATAAATCAGAACCATGAGCATGATCACAAGTCAAACACAGCCAGATGTGGTGCTACACACACTATCCACAGCCAAGTATTACAGTCAATATGAAAAACTAAATCTTTTCATGTTAAGATTGGGACAAGATGAGAAAACCTGTGGCCACAACCCTGACTCATCCTAGCACTGGAGTTCTAAGTCCCTGAACTACAGTCATAAAGAGAAACAAGTAACAAACCAAAAAAAAAAGCACCAGCATTCATCTTGCTCGGTAATGCAATTTCCACACAGAAAGTCTAGGATAAAATTCCTAGAATTGATAACTGACTTTACCAAGGGTTCAAGATACATGGCGAGTATACAATCCAATGGTGGGCCATCGAGATGGCTCAGCAGGTTAAGGGCACTTGCTGCCAAACCTGACGACATGAGTTCAAGACCCACAGAGTGGATGGAGAGAGCTGCCTCCTGAAAGTTGTCTTCTGACATCCACCCTAACCGTAACCTCCCCCCTACACACATGCATACCTCCCACAGTAAACAAATAAGTACAATTTTAATAAAAAAAAAAACAGTGTAAATCTATACATTATCAATAGACATGTGGATATTTAAATTAAAAATACAGAACCACTTTTCTTCCTCCAAAAGATGAAATATTCGTGGCTGAGGAGATGGCTTGGTTGGAAAAGTGCCTGCCAAACAAGTATGAGGCTCTCAGTTCAAATCTTCAGCGTTCATGTAAAAACCAAGCAGGGCAACATGCATCTATATTTGTGAGCAGAGGTGGGGAGCTGAGACAGACACCCAAAGCATGCTGAGCAACCAGGCAGTCAATTGTTCATCTCTGGGTTCAAAGAGCCCTGTGTCAAGGTGGAGAGCCAGAGAAGAAGGCATCTAGTTTCCACATGCATGACAGCAGGTGTGTGGGCACCCACATACAAAAATGCACACCACACACACACACACACACACACACACACACACACACACACACACACTTACACACTGGGAGGGGCTGTTGCTAAGCAGGTCTGGTAGTGCATGCCTGTATCTCATTATCTAGGAGGTAGATCCAAAGAGGATTGCTGGAAGTTTGAGGCTAGCCTAGCAAGTTCCAGACAAGACAAAATTATGCAACAAGATCACTGCCCCCCTCAAAAAAAAAAATAAAAGAAATAAGGAAACAAATGGCTACCATAGAGATACCATCACCATGAAATGCTAGACGCATAACGCCTCCGTCATTCCTCCATGCTGGAGGCAGTATGAATGGACACACCCTGAAAGACATCTTGCTGGCTTCTGAGACAACTTACCATGAAACACCAAAGTGACCCAGGAACTACGCACAAAGCTATTTACATCACAGAGAAATAAAACCAAAAAAAAAAAAACAAAAAACAAAAAAATACTACTGCTTATAGCAGTTTATGATTAAAAAAAAAAGAAAAGAAAAGTAGGAAAAATAAATATCCTAATATGGAGAATGATCACATAACCACAGTGCAGACACAGCTCGGCACACCAGTCAGAAATCAAAGGGAACAGTCTGTGGACACAACCCTGGATGACTCTTTTAAAAATTATCGTCAATAGGAAGCCCAATTCCAAAATATTACATACGTGCTGAGTAATTACGTTTATGGGACAGTTTTGGAAATATAACATTACAGAAATATAGAGCAGATTAGTGGTTGCAGGAATTGGGGAGGGGTGGAAGTGAAAGGCAGTAAGTCTGCCTGTAAAAATCAAAAGAGGAAGGAGCCTTGCTTGTAATGGTGGAAATGGAGTACCTTGAATCTATAAATGTCAGTGTTTTGGTTGAGACATTTTACTAGAGTTTTGCAAAATGTTTCCATTTGGAGAAACTGGATGAAGAGTGCATGGACAGCGCTGGGGAGATGGCTCAGAATTAAGATTTTGAACTGCTCTTCCAGAGGACCAGAGTTCTGTTCCCAGAGCCCACATAAGACATCTCACAATGCTTACAACTTTAGGTCCACAAAAAAATCTGACGCTCTCTTCTGGCCTCCTCAGGCACTGCACCCAGGAGCACAAACCCACACAGATGCATGTAAATTAAAAATAAAATCTTTTCTAGAAAGAAATAATGCCTGTTTCATCTCTTACAACACAATGCTAATTTACAATTGTCTCAAGATAAAAATGAAGTCTCCGGGCTGGAGAGATAGCTCGACAGTTAAAAGTACTTGTTATTGCAGAGGACCCAGGTTCAATTTCCAGCATTCAAAACATCCCTAATTCCAATCCCAGGGAATGGATCAATGCCCCGTTCTAATGCCCCTCAAAGGCACCAGGCATGCACATGGTGAACAGACACACATTCAAGCAAAACATAACTTATAAATAAAATAGGTAATTCTAAAAACATAAATAAGTAAAAGTAAGTCTAATTCACTTCAGAGTTGGGTATGGTGGTACAAGCCTGCAATTTTAGTACTTGGGAGAGAGAGGTAGGTTCAAGACCAGCCTGGGCTACAGAGCACAACTCTGTTTCTAATATAAGATAAAATATACATTTCAAACACTCATAAGTCAATGTCTGGCTCACTGAATACACAACAAATTTTCAAACAGAACCAAGGATACCTCATGGTACAATACTTGCCCATTATACCTGAATCTGAGCCCCAGAATTACAAAACAAATGAAATAAGGGAAAATAAACAAACAGAAATGGACAGTAATATAATACTAAATAGTATCTTATTTATAGATTTTACCAAATTTCTAGAATGTTTGTTTTATTTTATCATGTGTATTTTATTAAGTAATACCAAAACAAATACATGACCAAACATGAAAATGTCAACAAGATTAATTTTTAAAACTCTCCCTTTCTGTATTTGCTTTGAGGTGTTGTTATTATTATTATTGTTATGGTTGTTGTTATTAAAAATACTATCTTATATAATCGTGGCTGACCTCAAACAACTATGTAGCTGATGTTGGCCTTGAACCCTTGTTCTCCTTGTCTCATCTCACTAATGTTGGAGGTGTGTGCCACCATGGCCAGTTTAAAATGCTGTCTCTTATAGTCCCTCCCTCCCTCCCTTTTTTCCTTTCCCCCTGCCCTTTCTCCAGTCACTCTTTAAAAAGAATCACTGCTCTTCAACTCATCTGAGGCAAATATACAATTACAATTTTAAACTGAGAAAGAAGGTGTCATGAAGGAGTAACGGATTAAGACTTAAAACTAGGAGAAACGAAGACATGAAATGAGAAAACACTTCAATGGAGAAAGAAAGGTGCATAAAAGAAGGAAAAACATATTACTTAGAACTGTTTCGTACCACAAGGGCCACACAGCAGCTTGGCCTGTACTCATGATGCCCCTGAGAGGGAGACCTGTAATATATGTTCTAAGAATTACCAAGTCAAGGGGGCTGGAGAGATGGCTCAGAGGTTAAGAGTACTGGTTGCTCTTCCAGAGGTCCTGAGTTCAATTCCCAGCAACCACATGGTAGCTCACAACCATCTATAATGAGATCCAGTGCCCTCTTCTGGCCTGCAGGAATACATGGAGGCAGAACATTGTACACATAATAAATAAATATTTAAAAAAAAAAGAATTACCAAGTCAGTGCCCACTATGAGTCACGCACTTCAGAAGAAATCCAGAGCACAGACATAAAAACAAAAGGAAGGGGGCAAGACCTCCAGTGCACTGATCCTGTGGGGTACTATGTAAACACTTGAAACTGAATATCGAAAATAGCATAAGAAACCCAAAGGAGGGGAAAGAATACATCAGAAAGTAGTATTTCCTGCTACAGTTTGCTGTACACTCACACCCAAAGAACTCCTACACAAACAGACATGTCTTTGCACCCTGCCCCATCAATCTGCCTTTATGTCACTCACATCTAACATCATCCCAGTGACTTCACTCACCAACTTTGTCTTCTCTTCGCAGGCAATCCCTTTCTTGGACACTTGTGGCTTCGTGCCTCCTTGAACTCAGAGTTTTTAAGGCAAAAATAACTTTCCAAGGATGACCTTTGCCTCCGGCACAACACAAGAGTAATTGCACATTAAGTTTGCAAAGGGAAATAAATCTTAGTTGGCTCTTGACCTGATGTCCAGCCTCATTGTGAATCCCAAGTCAGCAACATGTGTATTCCTACCCCCTCGTTCTGTGTATTAATAAACACAAGGCATGAACGTCAATCAACAGGTATTGGAGGGGAGAAGAAAGTGCACCCCAAAACTTTTTATCTGCCCAGAAATTGTATAATAGTCTGCATTCATCACTTGCCATGCTCAAATGAGCTCCATGTCCACAGAGACCACTTGAAGCCTTTCTTGTCATGAACAGGTGGCTTATTTTCAGGATCTCCCTGATTATTTTCAACACAAACATAAACAGGAGAGTAGGGGAAGTTTATCCCACAAGCTTCTAAAACAGATGTCAATTATATTGAAGTGTTCCATAAGGGCCACTAACTTTGTTATTGACTCTGTAATGGCAACAGCCAGCTGCTGTAATTAGACATCGATCTGAGTAGTATGTAGATTTGTGGTCTGATGAAAAGAACTTGGATTCCATTCATAAGGTGTCTATCCAGTATTCATCTGTAATGTGCTAGGTGGGGAAATGTTTTTCCAAGTCAAAACCTGGGAGGTAAAAGCAGAAGGATCACAAATCTGAGGTTATTTGGGGCTCTCCTGGGCTAGAGAACCAGACCTTATCTCAAGCAAACAGAAGTGTGTGTGTGTGTGTGTGTGTGTGTGTGTGTGTGTATGTGACTGTGTCTGTGTGTGTGTGTGTGTGTGTCTGTGTGTGTGTGTCTGTGTGTGTGTGTGTGCATGTGCCCTGCACCAAAGCTGAACTGATTCAGCACCATGCCCTAGCATCTACAGAAACATGAGCTAAATAAGCCTCTTTTCTTTATAAAGCTAGCCTGCTTTGGATATTTCTTTACAGTAACACAAAGCACTACCTAATAATGACTCTATGCCCAGCACTTGTTTGCAGGACTTTTAATGAGTTGCTTAAATATTGAGCCCAAACTGAATACTTGAAAGCTATTGAAAAGTGAAAGTGAAAGATCACATACAGAAAACATGCCATACTGTAGGGAAGGTTTTTTATTTGTGTATATTTTTATTGCTTTTGTTTTTGAGACAGGGTGCCACTCTGCAGTTGTGGCTGTTCTGGAGCTCACTCTGTAGCTTGAACTCACAGAAATAAGCCTGCCTCTGCCTCTCAAGTGCTGGGATTAAAGGCATGCATCATCGTACCCAGCCACATATATTTTATTAATTAATTTTTTTTTAATTAGAAACTGTCGTGGCCCAGCATGTCTCAGCCTTAGACCACGACAGTCATGAAGTTCTACCTGAGTGGGGGTGTGTGGACCTGGAAACTTCGAGTAACCCAACGGCGATAAAGACCAAACACAGGCATCTTGTCATCTTCAGAGAACTCTCAGTTCCATGTTGTGGAACTAAAGCCATTCCTTTATTAACCATCTTTTCTGGTGTCTCTTAACCATCCTGCTAATACCATGAGGCAACCATTTCTCTCTTTGTTCCCTCTCCTTCCTGCTCTTGCCGCTTGGCTCCTAGCTCCTAACCTTCTGTCCTCCTCACATACTTCCTGCTCCTCAGCCCAGGTGAGGGCCTATTCAGATGCTTAGGTACACACAGATGCAAATAAGAGGCATATTACCCTCAGGCCAGATAAACAAAAGTAGCCCTGCTGACATTAACAATACAATAGTGGGCCAGAGTTTCCTGGCGCCACCGCTGTTATGGTGGCCAGAACCTGGGACCCGATATTCGGTCCCCCACAAGAAACAATCTACGAAGGTCTGAGGATGGAAAGGTCTAACATGGTGGATAAATGCAACTTATGAAGGTCTGAGAATGGAAGATATGAAGGCCTGAAAATGGAAGGTCTAAGATGGTAATGTAAGGTGTATGAATTAAAGTTATGAAGGTCTGAGTATAAAAAAGCTTAAGTGATGATAAAGTGAGTTGAGACATTAAAAAGAATGAAATATGTTCCTGATTTCTCTATTTCTTGTGCTACTGTTCATAGTAAAGTTCTACAATACCACTATACGATCATAACTACAAGGTCAAGACTAAGATGCTTTTTATTGTCCTAAAAAAATATCTGTCAATTTTAAACTGTTAATACTTTCAGCCAAGTTGCTTCTAACAAAATATGCTGCTAATGTGTCTAATACTTATATTTCCACAAACTAAGGATTCTTGTAAGTTCCAGAGAGCTGAATTGGATCCAAACAAACAGGTCAGATTCACTCCAGTTATTCAATCTTTCCCTGGTCCCAGGACTCCCTTCCCTCATGTTGGGACTCCTCAGGAACCCCTCCCTCATCTTACAATCTTCCCCTCAAGTGACAGGACCTAAGAAAAAAATTTTTTTCTAAACTTAACCTTGTCCTCTGCTCTGCCAACATCTTGCCAGGTCTAAGAGGCACCAGGAAGTTCCATACAGCCTGGACTTCGATGAAACAACCAGCTACCCCAGGATGTGGCATCACCCCAACCTTCTCAGGTCCCCCAAAGATGGTCAATACCCCTATGTCAGCAGGAAGCAGTCTTGAGAATTCGAAGCTCTTATTCCTTAACCTGCCATGTCCAACACCCCACCTTTTTTTTAATAATAAGTAAAGGTGGGATTGAAATATTCAGGCATTATGCTGGCCTGCCCCTGTTACCTGGTGGAACAGGCAGTACACTGGTCAGCCCAGGGTTCCATGGGAACTAAGTCTGCAGGCAGGTGCAGAGGACCCCTTTAATCCCTGCCGATTTACATTTCTCTCTCTTCCTCTCTACTCTTTTCCTCTTCTCTGCTTCTGCTTCTCTTCTCTCTCTCTCTCTACGGCGACCGGCCATGGCGGTCAGCCATTTACCCTCTTTCTCTTCTCTCTTAGTTTCCCTACTCTACCAGGCCTATAATAAACTGGTTAATATGTCTCAAAAAAAAAATTAGAAACAATCTTATTTTACATATCAATCGCAGTTCCCTCTCCCTCCCATCCTCCCATGCCCCTCACTGACCCCCCCATCCCATCCCATCCCCTTTCTGCTCCCCAGGGAGGGTAAGGCATTCCATGGGGGATCATCAAAGTCTGTCACATCATTTGGGGCAGGGCCTAGACCCTCCCCCATGTATCTAGGCTGAGAGAGTATCCCTCCATGGGGAATGGGCCCTCAAAGCCCATTCATACACTAGGGATAAATACTGTTCCACTACCAGAGGCCCCATAGACTGCACAGGCCTCCTAACTGACACCCACGTTCAGAGGGCCTGGTTCGGTCCTATGCTGGTTTCCAAGCTGTCAGTCTGAAGTCCATGAGCAGTCCTTGTTCAGGTCAACTGTTTCTGTGGGTTTCCCCATCCTGGTCTTGACCTCTTTGCTCGTCACTCCTCCCTCTCTACAACTGGATTCCAGAAGTTCAGTTTTGTACATGGTTATTCTCACTCCACCTTATCTTCCTCCCTGCCCCCACAATTCCCCCCTTCTCCCTAAAGGGCCCTTTTCCATGTCCATGTGTTTTTGTTTTGTTCTGGAACCCACCAAGTTTAGCCAGGATCATCTCCCTGACCATGGGTATGGAACTATCCACTGGAGCCTGATGGTCTCCCCAGTGGGGTACACAACAGAAGACAATGACTCCTCATGCATTGAGAGCCAACAGTTCTCCAGTGAGGGATAGGGCCCTGTCCCCCTCCCCCCTCCTCCTGTTAACTGTGCCAGTTAACAGACCCAGTCCTGTGCTGGCACAGTGCAGGCAATCACAGCTATGGGTTCATACCAGCAATGACAGTGTCATGCCCACAAGGATAGCATTTCATGGTTGGGCAGACTTTCAACATTGAAAATTGCTGGTCACTACTTGTGTTTCCACAAACAGTTGGTTACATGCTTCTCAGTAGACACCACTACTCTTCTGTCCTATATGGCCTCGTCACATTGCTCTGAAAGGAAATTCCCTATGACTGGGTGTGGAAAGCTTTACACCACTACAATGAATTCCCTGAATCTAGGTACTTATGAAGAAAAAAGATTTATTCAGGCCATGGTTCAAGAGATTCAAAGTGCAAGCGATTGATAGGGCCCAGTATCTGTGGCTCACTGCCTCATCCATGGATGTCAATGACAGAGGCTCATGCAGGGACAGAGAGCAGAGGGCCAGGCCTGCTCCTTTACAATCCCCACATGAAATCAAAGGGTCACACCAGAGTGCCTCATGTGCCCAGTGACCTCAGGATTTCCCACAAGTTCCATCTAGTTAAAAGCCTACCACACCCAGCACGGGGAAGAGCTCAGACCTGAAACACAGCCGTGTTGAATAGTTTGCTACAAGCTCCTTACTGTGAGCTCTGGGTACTCAGCACTGAGTTTGCTTCACAACCCAGGAGCCCTAAGTGGCCAGGCCTCACTCGTGTCATTTTTTCTAGTTCTTCATTTTGACTCTGCCACCGTGTTTGAGCTTCGCCTGGTCCAGGACTCCATCCTGAAGAAGGTGCTGGACGTTCTGCGGGACCTCATGAGGCTTGCTGAGCCATCCGCTCTGGCAGTGCGAGCATGCAGAGCATGGTCCGCGGCACATGTCCTTGGTGCCGTTCACCTTGCTCGCCAAAGGCGTCCAGCCGTACCACGGCATTGGCAACCCGGCCACAAGTGTGAACTACATCCACATGCGCAGGTAATGACATCATTGCAGTAAAGGCTGATACTGCAGATATCTTGTATTTGAAGTAATTGAAGCAGCAAATCAAGAGAAAAGTTATAGGCTTTGAAATGAAGTTAATGGGTTTACGCAACTAGCACCTTGTAGTCCCAGAAGAGTATAGCTGGCTGTGTAACACAGACACATATCTGTGAATCCGCACAGATATGCCAACACCTTAGCCATGTTGGAGATGTTGTAACATCCTGTGCGAAGGATGGAGTGACGTTTTCTGCAAAAGGGGAGGTTGGAAATGGAATCATTAAGTCATCACAAACAAGTTACATCGTTGAAGAGGAGGAAGTCGTTACCACAGAGACGAGGGAGCCAGTCCCGCTAACTTTTGAGCTGAGGTGCCTGAACTTTTTTTTCACCAAAGCTGTGCCAACTGTCTCCTACGGTGACACCCAGTATGTCTGC
The DNA here is from genome assembly GCF_003668045.3 of Cricetulus griseus. Taxonomy (NCBI): domain Eukaryota; kingdom Metazoa; phylum Chordata; class Mammalia; order Rodentia; family Cricetidae; genus Cricetulus; species Cricetulus griseus. The sequence continues at coordinate 52,184,328 of NC_048598.1, forward strand.
AGATGTAGCCCTTGCTGCAGAGTATAAAATTGCTGACATAGACGTATATTTTTTAAAATTGGAATCACTTATTCTTTTTTGTTGAAAATAGTTTTTTTTTCATGCAATATATTCTGATTCCAAAGTACTATTTGGCTCCCAAGAACAAAGATGGAGAAGGATCCTGGGCACTGAGAAAACTAAGCCTTTGAGAACTGCTTTTGAGATGAGAGACGGCTCCAGGCTTTTCTGTTACCGGGTTTGTCCCTGAGTGAGTACAGAGATATCTTCTGTAAATATTCTATTTTTTCCTCTCCATTCCCCACAATTTGTTTAAAGGTAAACTCCAAGGTAAAAAAGTTGATCTTATTAACATAAATATTTATGCCTTAGAAATTTTGGTGGTATTCTGAGCGAGGTAACCCAATCACAAAAAGACAAACATGATATGTACTCACTCATATGTGGATTTTAGACATAGAGTAAGGGATTACCATCCTACAATCCACACTGCCAGAGATACTAGTAAACAAGGAAGACCCTAAAAGAAACAAACTTTGTCCCCTGGAGAAGGGGAAAGGGTCGCCATCCCCTGAGCAAATTGAGAACATGGGAAGAGGGGGGAGGAAGCTACGAGAGTGAGAAGGGAAGAAAAGGAAGGATGCAGAGGTCATGAGGAAGCAGAAATTTTGAGTCAGGTGTAGATTAGAAGAAAGGACATATGACAGGTAGGATTTTAGTTGGGGGGTGGTAGAGGCGGAAGGGAGGGAGAAGGGAACTGGGATCATCATGTAATTCAATCTTGTTTGTAATTCAAATATATAAAAAAATAAAAAAAGAAATTTTGGTGATTTCTGTAACAAATGAGTTTTGGTGCAAAATGCAGTTTTAAGAAATGTTTTTCAACTTAAATAAAGTCAACTGAATTTGAAAGTCAAAAAAGAAAGAAATACAAAAACTTTAAAGATCTACAACTTCTCAATAATTACCTTGGAGACAATTCCCAATACATAAACTTTTGGGAGAACACAGACAACATTCAAATCATAGCAAATTGCTTCAAATGTCTCCAAAATGATGAGATGGAACCGGGAGAAAGCCAAGACCTTGAAAAACTTCCCAGACAGGGGATGAGAACCTTGATGGGAACAGACCCAAGACCATCACCTCTTTGGCACTGTGTGAATCACCTAAGCCAACTAGAAGAAATGCCTCTGTCATTTAGCAGCGTCTGCTTTGATGGGCATCTCGGCTTTGGCTAACTGTCCTAATTTCACCAATGGCTAACCCTGCTGCCGATTCCGGACTGGCTCTTTCCTTTAATATAGTGCAACACCACACAGGCAGACATCGGCAGAAAAGTCAGCAGGGCCTCAACTTTTGGGGTGCCTGTGTTCCTGAAATATAAGAAGAAGGAAGGAGGAGGAAGAGACAAGGAGGAAAGGGGGTGCTAATCCCTGTTTTGTTCTGCCTGGTTCTCCTTAGTTTCCTGTTTTCAGAACTTTTGTTCCAATTGCTTCTTGCCAATGCTACCTCTTTCTAATAAAACCATAACCATTCTCTCTCTCTCTCTCTCTCTCTCTCTCTCTCTCTCTCTCTCTCTCTCTCTCTCTCCCAAGACAGGGTTTTTCTCTGGGTATCTTTTGACTGTCCTGAGAACTCATTCTGTAGACCAGGCCAGCCTCAAACTCAGAAATCTGACTGCCTCTGCCTCCTGAGTGTTGGGATTAAAGACTTGTGCCACCACTCCCAGCTATCTCTCTTTTGTAAATTAACTTATTTTTGTCATGTGAGTATTTCTCTATGTATATGCATATACACTACATGCATGCAGAAGACCGTTAAGGCCAAAAGAGAACAACGGGTCTCCTGGTACTGAAGTTATGGATGGTTTTACTACCATGTGGTTACTGGAACAGAACCTGCAAAAGCAGCTAGTGCCCTTAGCCTCTGAGCCATCCCTCCAGCACCCGCACCCGCCCCGCCCATACTGACTCTTTTACAATTATGAGGCTAGCACACAGTGCGGGCTTCATGACGGCCACAACCCTTCTTACTCAACCAGGGCACTGGCCCCTGTTTCTCTCTCTGAACATCAAGCTACATCATTATAAATGTTGCCAGGCAAGACCTGAGTGCCCTGTAGGGCATTTTGCACAGACTTCTTTTTTTTTTTTTAATTGGCCCTCTAAAACCTATGCTGGGGGGTTAAAAATCCCCCAGGGAACTCCTTTCCTCTAACAGATTTTCCAGAAGGAAGGCACAGCAGGGCCCTTGATTTGACTTCCTGTCCCTGATAAAAGCCTTCTGGTAAAAGACATGTTTCATTCTCATTTTTCACTTTTTAAATGATGTTCACCTAAAAATGAATGTCTACACCGTCTCAGAAACAAAGAAATGGTCAATGACACATAGATCATTGTGTGTATGTATACACACATAATCTCCAAGGGGAGAAATCCTCCCTCAGTTCAAACCAAGTGACTGTGCTGAGTCACAAAGTGCGGATCTCTATCCTCACAGCTGTGTGAGCAGAACCAAGGGGATTGCAGCAGAGATAATGTGAAGAATCCCGACAATACAAGTTTGCGCCTTCCTTTCCAGGGATATACGTTGACTTCTGTTTGTGTCTTACAGTTCCTCCAAAGCAACAACTAGCCACCAACCCATCCATATGGGCCGACCAACTAATGTGCAGAACAACTGACCACAAGCAAAGAGAGCCTCAGGGTCTCAAGGACGATCCAAGACTTTGCCCATTTTGTTTTCCTACAGAAAATAACAGGGATGGGGCGGTGCTGAGATTTCAAGCTTTAAACTCCAGTACTTCTGGGTCTTTACAGATGTAACCAAGTTAAAACAAGGTCATGGTGAACTGGGGTGAGCACTATTCCAGTGACCACCCTCCCATTCAGAGAAAAGACACAGGCAAGGAACACCAAGGTTGTGGGCAACCTCAGAAGCTAAAACAGACACGGGACAGTTCCTCCTGGTGAGGGAACACAGCCCTACTGACACCTTGACTTCAAAGTTCAACCTCTCAAACCATCAGTTTTTGTTGTTTCCAACCATCTGGGTTGTGAGAATTTTTAGGAGACATTCTCTTTAGTATATAGCAGATGCTATTCACAAAGGTGTGCGCATCTTTCTGGGACTCCATAACACCTTTGAAACCTGATCAGTAAGCTACCATCTCTGTCTTCCTCCATCGTCACTAAGGAATAACATTCGTTTCAGGGGCATGAGAATATTACTTGACTCCAGATTCTTTATGTATTTGGTTTTGGTTATGTTTATGTAAAGTTTCACTCTATATCCCAGGCCAGTTTCAAATTCACTGTGTAGCCTATGATGGCCTTGAACTCAAAGCTATTCTCCTGCTTCTACCAGGATAAGAGGTGTGTGCCAGAACACCAGGCTGAGATTCTATTGAAATCTAGCTACCTGTTGTGTGTGTAAGAAGGGGCTTGTGCTGTTTGAATATCTACCATTTGGAGGGCCTACCTCAAGACAGGAAGAAGGAAGAGCCTAACAGGACCCCTTCAAAGAAAATCCGGTAGAAAACAATCCCATTGTGTGCTTATTTTTTAACTTGGGTGTTATTATATGTTGTGTCTAAAATGTACCAACAGGCAGATCTTTTTTAAAAAATAAATTTTTATGATTTTTATTTTATGTATGTAAGTGTTCTGCCCGCACACATGTATGTCTGGTTCCCACAGAGGCTAGCTGAGGGTGCCTGATCCCTTGGAAGTAGAATAACAGATGGCTGAGAGCCACCATGTGGGTTCTGAGAACAGAACCCAGGTCCTCTACAAGAACAACAAGGGCCTTTAACCACAGAGCCATCTTTGCAACCACTAGGCCAGATTCTTGGGATTCAGATTCTTAGATGGTACCAGAAAGCTTGTGATGCAAAAAAAACCTTTCCTTGAGATGTCATTCTAAAACATTCTCTCTGCAATGGAGTTTCCATTCTTTTGCATTTTTCACACAGTGTAGTACCAGCCGATAGGACAAACACTGTATCATTGCACTTGTATAAGGGACCTAGAGTGGACTAGTTCTGAGAGAGAGATGCTAGAGAATGACCACCAGTGCCTGGGGGAGACCAGACTCAGAAGTGAGTGTTGAACAGAGTTTTGCTCTGGGTAAATGAGGGAGTTCTGAGGATGAGCAGTGGCGACAGTCCCAAGCAATGTGAATGTACTTAATGCCACTCAAAATGATGCATTTAGAAAAATGGTTAAAAGAGTTGGTGAGATGGCTCAGCTGTAACAGCAATTGCTATGCTGGGTTTGGTGGTGCACAGAGTTCAAGGCCAGCCTGTTCTATAAGAGCTAGTTCCAGGACAGGCTCCAAAGCTACAGAGGAACCCTGTCTGGGGAAAAAAAAAAAAAAAGAGTACTTGCTGCTCTTCTAGAGGACTGGGTTCAGTTCCCAGCACCCATATGGTGACTCACAACCATCTATAACTCCAGTTGCAAGGATCTCATGCCCCATTCTGACCTCCACAAGAGCCAGGCACACAGACATACATGCAGCAAAATACTCATACATATAATTTTTTGTTTTGTTTTTGAGACAGGGTTTCTCTCTGTAGCCCTGGTTGTCCTGAAACTCACTCTATAGACGAGACTGACCTAATACTCAAGGGATCCGCCTGCCTCTGCCTCCTTAATGCTGGGATTAAAAGTGTGTGCCACCACTGCCTGGCTTCATATAAATACTTTTTAATTAATTAAAAATTGTCAAAATAACTTTCTGTCAGTTTTTTGTTTGTTTGCTTGTTTGCTCTCTGTGTAGCTCTCACTGTCCTGGAACTCACTATGTAGACCAGGCTGGCCTCAAACTCAGAGAGATCCACCTGCCTCTCCTTCTGTCTCCCAAGTGCTAGAATTAAAAGCATCTAGCATGTATCACTATGACCAATTCAAAATAATAGCTTTTATGTTATGCATATTTTACCACAATAAAAAAATAAGGAAAACAGTTGGAATTCAGTAAATATAATTTAAGCAATAGTTTGGGGTAAAGTGTACAGAGTTTTAAACGCTTATAATTCCAATTTTTATTTCTTTCGTGGTCTAGATAATTATTAGTAACTTCACAAGACTAAACAACAGTGTTCAAGAAAACCCCAAAGGCCCAGCTCCCTTACCAGCCTTGTTCTCTTCCAGCCCTTCAAGCCTCTTTGAATAATAAGCCCGGGAGTGTGGAGGGCTGCAAGGGAGAGTACAGGAGGTGTTCCTGTGCGTGCCCAGGCAGACACTAGAGCAGGACATCAAGTGTGTGCCTCATTCCCTCTCTGCCTTATGTGTAGAGGACCCAGAAATTCAGAGTTCCAACTGTTCAGGTGATCCAGTGAGCTCTCTGGAAGTCATGTCTGCCAAGCAATGCTGGAGTTGCAAGCATGTGCAGCTATGCCCAGCTTTCTGTGTGGGTGCTGGAGACTCAAGTCTTTGTGCTTGCAGAGAAGTGCTCTGGTCCACATAAGCCATCTCTCCAGTCCCCCAAAAAGCATTATTTCTATTCATAGTATTTCAGTTAGTATAACAAAGTAATGGCTTTCCTTATGGCATTGTCTTGCATGTATGCCATTGAACATTTTCCGGACTCACAACCTTACCTTCTAGGAATGGCCATTTTGCTGCTTTCTGATGCCACCTTAAAATGTCTTGCGAGGCTGTGACAAACGGTGGGCTGAGATAAATGTCTGGGATGCAAAGCACAGCCGTGTAGTGGGAGTGCAGGGACATTTGGTGAATGGGTAATGGCTTAAACATGAACACTGCATAGATAGTTCTGGACACCCAGCAAGAAGGCCTGGAGAGCCGAGAGAAGCTTAAGGCAGAGTGAGGCTGGAGGCATCAGCGTTTGGGGAAGGTTTGAGTTAAATCTTGAGAGCTGATAAGAGTGTGCCAAGAAACGGGAGGCTTCAGGAAAGAATAGTAGCAAAGCTTGCACCCTCGGGGCCTGACCCTGGCTCCATTGCTCCACTCACTCTTACTCATCTTCCACTCACGGGAATGTCATTCTGGAAACCAGGATTATCTGCTGGCCAGCATGTGGTTCACCAGAAAGGAACACCATGATACTTGAGAACTCTGATATTATCACTCAGAGGTATATTATCTCCAAATGTATCTAATGCACTCAAAATGTTCTAGCCCTAGACTGAAGCCTAGCCTTTCTACCTCCCATCACTCAACCTGTGGTTCATTGGACAAGCCAGGTGTTCCTCCCTAGCCATCCTGTGGAGGACTTCTTCCCTGGAGTGGTGTTCTAAGAATTCCCTTTTACTTCTGAGGCTAACCACATTCTGTGACCCGGAGTCCCGAGTAGCCACTGAAATTAAATAAACTGCTCTGAACTAATTTCTCGTAATATGCCAAGAACAGTGCTTACCTTTGAACAAAAACAGGAAAGGACCCCTCTTTGGGGGCGGGGGGGGGGGGTGTTGGAGAGGGAATGACAGTACCGAGAAGAGAAGCCTCAAGATTATGAAATAATTGAGAAACCGTCATGACCCCTACCAGAACTGCCCACAAACCTTGGCAAACTGGTACATCACCTCGAAAAGATGCCACACATATTCGAGGACAACATAATTGAAATGATGTAAGAAATTCATTTCATATTTTCAGTGCTCCCTGGGAAGCATAACTCTCCAGGGAAAAGAAAATGCTGTCAGGGGGTGTTCTGACATAAAACTTCAACTGAGACAAGAGGAAAACTTAACTTTCAAGTTTCTCCATCTTCCCAGGAAGTGAATCTAGACAGCGTGCCCATGAGGAAGTTGTGCACACAGCATGCCAGGACTAGATGTGGCACGCAGTGTGCATTGGGTAGAAGACAGAGCTTGCTCACAATTTAGAGTTATTTCATGGTAATATCTGTATCTATGTTTAAAAGGTAGAAGGATTTGCCCTTTGGATAAGTAACCAAAGGTATTTACATCTGGAAGATACATACAGTCATTATCATCAGAATCTATAAAATACTTAATAACGTGTAAACCACTCATGCTAAATGGGGAGCTGGGAGAATCAGGAAAAGCAACTAAGACCCTACAGGAGGAAAATGAGGGGGGAAGTACATGAAAAGGATGGTCACCTAGAGAGTTTATGTTCTCACACTGCTGCTTTTTAGAAGTTTCTAGAATGAGCATCCTTTACCTTTAATAAGGAGGCATCAATATTTGCACATATTTTTTAATGGACACAGACAACAAAAGAAATGAGAGTCCTGGTACATAGCTGTAACCCCAGCACTTGTAAAGCTAAGGATGAATTCAAAGTCAGCCTGAGCTCTATAACCAAGCTCTCTGTAGTAAACAAACAACACAAAAAAAACACAACAACAACAAAACCAAAACCACCACTGTGGTTTCTCTGGCATAATCCTTCTGTCGGCTTCCACAAGTTTTAGAGATAGACCATTGTACCTGGTACCACTGCTTTGCTGGAAAGACTTTACAGTTTGGGTGGATTTATCCCAAATCACTGTCCTGCCCCTGGCTGCTTCCCTAAGCCCCAGGTATTGGCTCAGAGCTGGGAGATGTGTGACTTATGCTGTGTGGCTTCAGTATCTACTAGAATTCACCTCATGTTCAAGATGGGAAGGAATTGTCAAGGCTCGAGGTTTGAAGTGATAAGATGAAATAGTCTAAGAATAAATTTGCAGAGCCCTCAGGACAGCATGCAGATTTGGGGGTGTTATTCCACCCTGGGACAAATGGCTTAAGTGCCTATTTAATATATCAAAGTGGACACTGGTTTCCATGTTCTCCTTGCATCCCTCCATCCCTTGGGGTCCCTACCTCCTAGCTGGTATACCTCGCCCCCTACCCTAAACTCCTCCAGCCCAAGGACTGGGTTTCCCTTCCCCAGTTGCCCTTCCCTATATAATCTAACCATTTTGGTTACCTAGTCCTTTTGTCTACTCTCTTTGGGACTGCCTGACTGCTGTACCTGGTTCCCTTCTCTCCCCTCTTCTCTCCCCGCCCTCTTCACATGGCTCAGGGACTTGTCCACTCTGGATTCTCCCAGATGTCACTACCTCTAAATATGCTAGCTCAGATATCTACAGTAAACTTCCTTTTCCATCATACCCAGGAGCAGTCATGTTTCTTCCTTTTTTATTTCTTTTTTTTTTTTTTTTCATCCATGGAGGAGAGGATATCTGTTTTTTATTTGACTCTTATTATTTTCCTGAGAGAACTGAAGTCCCCCTCTTATACAAAACAAGAAAACAATGTAGGACTGCCAGGTGACTCAGCTGAGTTAAACCCCAGGAAGGAGAGAACCAACTCCCAAAAGTTTTTCTCTGACCTCCAAGCATGGTAACACACACACACACACACACACACACACACACACACACACACACACCGGGGGGGGGGGTAGATAGACAGACAGACAGACACAGAGAATAAATAAATGCAATTTAAAATCTTCTTTTAAAAAAAAAAAGAAATAAGCCGGGCGGTGGTGGCGCATGCCTTTAATCCCAGCACTTGGGAAGCAGAGGCAGGCAGATCTCTGTGAGTTCGAGACCAGCCTGATCTCCAAGAGCTAGTTTTGCAGGACAGCCTCCAAAGCACAGAGAAACCCTGTCTCGAAAAACGAAAAAGAAAAAAAAAAAAAAAAAGAAAAGGAAAAGAAAAAAGAACTAAGTCTAGAGAGCGATAAAGTTGGTGGTATTATAAATCCTCAAGTGTAGATTTTTTTAAGTACTGATAAAGATAAAAAGTAAGGTTGTACTTGATTCGAGTGTTGAAAATTGAGTGGTTTTGTAATTTTTAGAGTCAAGCAAACACACACATTAGATTCCCCTATCCAAAGGGGATCAGTGCACTTCCAGTGGGTGCCTGGAATTACCAATAACTCTGAACCCCGACTAGCTGTACTCTGTCTTCCCAGGAGCCTTATGCATGTAATCTGGATTCATCTGGACTCTCATGTACTATGCTTTAATGTCACCTCTTGTCACTCTTCTGATCATTTGAGATACTAGTACGTAAAAACATAGTTGCTTGAGCACAGTTACTGTGAAGCATGGCAATAGCTCTGACAGCCTAATGGTACTAGGTAACCAGTAGATTGGTGTTTATGGAATGGACACATTGGACCAAGGGAAGATTTGTATATTCATCATGTGCTAGACTGGATAGAGTACAAGGGCTCTCACTACATTATTCATATGTCAGATAATTGAAAATATGAACTGCTTATCTCTGGAATTTTTCCTTTATAACTTTCTTGGACCATTGTTAACCGTGGAAAACTGAACCACAAAACTGTGGCTAGGAAGGAACTACTGCGAACACAACCACATGCCCATATGCACACACTTAAGAACTCAACATATCACAAGCTCTTCTTTCTTCTGCTACCAAAGAGCACCACCTCCTACCTAGTAAGAGATCTAAGAATCCCACCACCAAACAGAGACAGTCACAGATTGTCTAAGAGGAAAGCAAAGATGTGGCTCCCACCCAAAGACGAGTGACCACCGGTTTCAAGCTGCCATTGCTTGCTCGGGGAGTGTCAGTGCCTTACTTTGTCCTGCTTTGTGCATAAAATGACCAGAGCACTGGAAAAGAGTGTGTGACATCACAGCAACACGAAGGTCCTGTTGGTAATGAGAGACCACAGAAGCCTTAAATGAGTCATACTACAGACTTGAGTTCACTACATGGCTGGGCCCCCTTGCTGTCTTTCAGCAGCCACTCATGCTCTGACTTCTGGGTCAGCCATGTAGTAAGTAGCTGAGTCATGTTGATCTTCTGTTCTGACAGGGGCGTCATAGATGCCCTTAGAACCTTCTTTAGGCGAGAGATCAAGCAAAGGTTAGCAAAACCAACAACATTACCAATGAAGATAAAGTGCCCGCACCACAGCCCGTGTGTCAGGAATTGACAACTGCAAGCAGAATACTTGCTAAGACCTAGGAAAGAGCATCAGTGTGTGTGCCTGAAGAAAGCACCTCATGCAACTGAAGGCCACTGAAACAGGAAATGACATACCACACAGCATCATAACTCTGAGTGGCATCTACTGCATTCCAAATACACAACCACGCAGCACCTGTTTTCCAAAATGTGAAAGTAGTTTCCATGTGAGTCAGGTGTTCTCTGAGTTTTCAAATGCGTGTGTGTTTCCCACTAGCCATTACATTTCTTCAGAAAGTGGGGTGTGGAATCACTGAAGAGTAAGGTTCGGCTGCTCTAAAGGAATGGGACCACCTCCCCATTGAACACCCCCTGATTACTTAGTTGGGACTGTAGTCTAATTATTTGAGATTTGTAACTTCTAAAGCTAAGAAAAAATGGTACGAATTAAAGAGGCATGAAATGAGATTTAGAAGAATCTATAGATGAGCCTAATTGCCTAATGGTAAACAAATGTCCTGCGGGGGGGCAGGGGGGGAGGTGGAATCCAGAATGACCTACAACCATGCTTTTGCTTCCATCTTGGGGAAATTTTCTCTTTACCTCTCTTCTTTCTGTCCTAAAAACATTAAGAACTCCATAAGGCCCCCTGCTCCCTTCTCACTGAGGAAGACGTTTATGGCTTAAGCCCCAAAGCAAGAAGAAGCATTTTATGCTCCTTTCTTTCATGTTTCCTTTTTACATTCTAGTGTCTGTTGGGAAACAACATCCTGATTTTTTAAAAAATGAACAACAGGAACTGTACACCTGACAATGAAAGAAAAATCTTGGTTTCAAACACCACACAATTGGCTGCCGCGCCCCCCCTCCCCCCCCACCCCCCACCCGCCCTGCCCCTGCCACCATGGGCCAGCAGCTGCCTGACTCATTCTGGTGTGTTTTGCCTTACTTAGCCACAGCATTGAGTGGGCTAATGTAAATAGGAAGTGATGAGGAAAATCAATTTGAGGCAAACACATTTTTTTTTCAAGGCTGTAACAGGAAGAGATAGGAAGCCCCGGAAGATACTTGATAGATATTCAACTCAGTAGCAAGGAGGAAGTAGAATGCTGAAGCACTCTGCCAGCTATTTTGAGTTGTCAAACGGAAACTGGATACAACAGAGAAAGGACGTAGATAGGATGCTTTCCGTTGCATAGCAACAAAGAGGCTGGAAGCTACTGAACATAGCTGAAACCATCTGTCTCTATGAAAGACGGAGGAGAAACAGTTTAAAACAAACAAACAAAAAAGGAGTAAAATGCTTGCAAAGCATATACAACTTGTTCCTTTTAAAAAAGCATATTTTGTGGTGATATAAAAATATTTATAATGTTTAATGGCATTTCATAGAGTTGACTTTGATACACGCTGCACTTCTACCTTGCCTTATATTTTGTTCTTTGCTTTTAATCAACCACTTGCCTCAAGAAAGGCTTGTAGATGATTGGGTTGGTGTAGTGTCTGTGGATTTTGGAAGACTTGCTTCAGGCCTAGAAGTCAGTATCCAATAAAAATCAGCAATCAGTTAACTTAAGGATAAATCAGGCAAAAGAGGAGAGAAGAACATTCAGTTCCCGGAAAGATAACCTCCTGTCCAACCCTGTGAGTTCTCCCAGAGGACTTCCTGAGCAATGATTCCTGTCTCAGACCCCTGAGCAAGGAGAGACAAGCAGTGCTAGACAAGGCTGTTTGCTTCCTAGGAAGCCCCCAGCTCAAGAGGGAAGTGTGCCTAGTGGATAAGTTAGACTTTTGGAGACAGGAAGCTCTCTTCAGAAATAATGTTCCATTTCCTGCAGCCCAAGATTGCCAGCCCTATGGTTGCTTTTGATTCCGTAGAAATTGAAGAGCCTGCTTCCTTCCCTCCACCCCTGATATTTCCCCATCATGCCACTTTTCACACACCACAGACCATGGAGCTGCGTTTTTTCTGAAGACCGTGTTTCTGTTGTCTCCTGTCAGGAAAGGAAGCACATCAGACACATGTCCACTCGCCTCACAGAGAGCAAGATGTGACAACAGAGGACTCGCCTCACAGAGAGCAAGATGTGACAACAGAGGATTTCACCTTCCCATGGCACACTAGGCATTATGTCAGGGGAAATTTGGTCCTGCCCAAGAGAAGATCTGCTTAGAAACTTTGCTTTCCTTTAGTCCCAGCACTTGGGAGGCAGAGGCAGGTGGATCTCTGTGAGTTCAGAGCCAGCCTGGTCTACAAAGTGAGTTCCAGAACAACCAAGGCTACACAAGAAACCCTGTCTTTAAAAAAACAAATGTATGAGCCAGGCATAGTACATTTACCCATAACTCCTGTAGTAAAAAGACTAAGGCAGGGGATTTTGAGTTTGAGCCCAGCCTGGGCAACATAATGAGATATTTTCTCAAAAAAAAATTAAAAAAAACAAAAAAAGAGATTATGTGACAGAAGAAGAATTAAGTACATATATTTGTAGCAAATAATAATAACTGTGTATGTATGTTCAAAACTGGGATTTTGACTTTACCTATATTGTAACATAGTGAAAAGTAATTCATTTTAACCAGCTATTTCATTTGATGCAAATATTAACCCAGATCAAAATTGCTTTCTGTGTTTTCAAATTTAAGCAATTTCAAGTTTTAGTCCAGTTCTCCTGACTTTTAACTTCCACAGCAATTTCTTAAGCTTATTTTTTGCTGATCTTTCTTAATTTTTTGCTCAGTCAAATTTACATTTATATTTTGTAAAATTTTCATGAAATGAGAAAAGCAATCAAAACATATTTACTACAAGAGTGACCACAAGAGAGTGTAGAGGTCCTGATGTCTGGGCTCTTTTAGGAAACAGAGCATGGAGGAGGGGTTTTGCAAGCTCTTGTGCCTATGCATGGTGGGGTAGTGTAAATTCCCGCAGGGAAAGTGAGAGACCAGGTACAAATTCGACCCCTCTGCTTGAGAGCCCCCAGGTCCCCTGCTTAACCTCTCAGAGAGGATGCACAAGTACCCAACACAAGGGAGACATTCAACAAATGGTGGCTTCCTTCCATCTTCCATTTAAGAAAAGAGTCTCCAAGTCCTTATTTCTCTGTTAGATCCTCAGATCCCAGGCACTGCTGAGACCCACATGGCTTTAGGACTGCCCTGACTGGGGCAATGTATAATTAGTAGTTTTGGGGTTTCTTTGGGTTTTTTTTGTTTTCTTTTTTACTTTTTGGGGACCTGCTACCCAGCTCCCAAATAAATACATGGAGACTTATTCTTACTTATAAATGCTTGGTCTTAGCTTGACTTATTTCTAACCAGCTTTTCTTAACTTAAATTATCCTGTCTACCTTTTGTCTCTGAGCTTTTACCTTTCTCTATTCTATATACCTTTCTTCCTTTCTTTCTCTCTTCCTTCCTTCCTTCCTTTCTTTCTTACTCATGTGTGGCTGGGTGGCTGGCCCCTGGTGTCCTCCTCTCCTCTTCTCACTCCTTCCTCTTCGCCTTCCTCTCTTACTTATTTTCTCTGCCTGGCAGCCACACCTATACCTCTCTCCTGTCTAGCTATTGGTCTTTCAGCTCTTTATTAGACCAATCAGATGTTTTAGACAGACAAAGAAACACAGTTTTACAGAGTTAAAGAAATGCAACACCTTTACATCACTAAACAAATATTCCAGAGCAAAAACACATCCTCAACTAATATTCCACAACAGTAATGGGAAATGAAGAAAGGACGGATACAGATACAAAACAGTTGTGATCCAGTAGACTGCACACTCTGATGGAGACACACCACAGTGGCTTGGACAGTCATCACATCTATTGCATAACATGAAGGAAGAGGTCTGCAGAGAAGCAGTTTCAGACTGCAGTCTTCTGGGAGGAGGCAGCCAAGGTTGATAGGTAGTTCCTGCAAACACTGGTTGGAGCAAAAAGTCAACCACTTATAAACACCCATACTGGGACCAGGGGGAACCTTTGCCATTCCTCTGAATCTGGCATGGAGAATGTTTTGCCACACCCATGAGTCTGAAGCATCGGGGTCTTTGACATAGCCATGCTCTTGCCAATAACACACATTCACTCAGGACTTCCTCCACTCCCCACAGGACACTGTCTTCTCAGCTTTCAGCTGACAGGAAGGAAGCAATGACAAAGGCTTGTTCTGGTGACTGTCTACCCTGCACAGAGAAGGAGAATGAGCCACGTGATGTCTCTATAGGATCCAGGGGAGAGAGCTTACAGAGACAGTGCCACAATTCCGAGTGTGTAACTGTTCTATGTATCTTGCCCTGCACGGCCTCAAAGTGGGATTCCACCAGCCTTGAAAAAGCCTGATTCAACCTCTGAGTGACAGCTCCCACAATTGTCTACTCAGCTATCATCATACTTTTCTTGATCCTCTAAGAAAGAAGACTGGACTACATTTGGGCTGCTTGAGTGAAGAGACGGAGTGGACATTTGCGTTCGGTATTGCCCCACTAACATTTTTGGTTTCCTTATTCTGAATCGGGCCCAAGATGATCCAAACTGTTGTGAACTCTGCATGGTTCTGGTTCTAAGCAGTCTAGATAAAGGGCACTTAACGCACAGCAATATTTTGGTGGATATCTCCATGACAGCTTATTCAGGCTCCTGTCACCAATAGAAGAGAGAAAACAAGTACAGGCCCGTAGCTTACAGCACCCAGCTGGCTCTGAAGCCTGGCTCTGCCCTGGACCCATCCTGCCTGTGCAATGGTTTGGGTGTGCACCCTAGAATCTGTGTTTTAGGAACTTAGCCCTGAAATCAGACATTTATGTTTGTGCCACCTGGACTTATTCCTGAGTGGGAAGTGACTAGCGCTATTTGAAATCAGCCCTGTGGAGCCCTGTGATTTTAATAGTAGCTTTTATGAAAGATTTAGAGGTTGAGATGGCTCTATGGGTAAAGCATTTACTGTGCAATCATGGGGATCTGAGTTCAGATCCCCAGCACCCACATAAAAGCTGGCATGGCAGTGTGTGTCTCCAACCTTATTTCTGAAGCCAGAGACAGAAAGATCATTGGGTCTCATTGGCTAGACAGTTTAACCAAACTGTGAGAGTAGCCTTTTTCTGAGCAACTTCTCACTCTTCTCTCTACTTAGTTGCTTAGTTATAAATGGGAGTGTGCATACAATTGAAAGTGTAATTTTACTCATTTTTGATTAAGCTTTTCCATAACATTTCTGAGTTTTAAATTTAAGTGGTTAACTTACAATGCCAGGGACTGGACCTAGAGCCTCATGCATCCTTGAGAAGTACCCGTGTCACCAAGCAATACCTCTGGTTCTTGAAATTTTGCTGTTGAAGTGTTGTTGAAGTAGCTGACACTGTTGCACAATTACCACCATATAAAAACCTATCTGCCTAGTGATGTCTTCCTCAATTCACCTTCCCTAGGCTCCTGCTGCTCCACTATGGTCATAGTGACTTAGGTAGATATCTCCCTAAATATGTCCAAGTTTTTGTGAAGTTGACAACCAACCAGGAGAATTGATCTTTGCCAACTTGACACCAATACTTTACTGTGAAACATAATCCCTCCTTTCTTGATTATCCCCAAGATAGCATCTTAATATCACTATTGCAATATAAAACATTCCTACTTTTGAAAGTCCTACATAGAATCCTTAAAAATTCAAACACTAGAGGCTGGATTGCTCAGTGGTTAAGAGTACTTAACCCAGAACCTACATGATAGCTTATTATCATCCATAATTCCAGTTCCAAGGGATCCAATACCCTCTTCTGAACTCCACGACACAAAGCACATACATGATGCACATACATATATACATGCAAGGAAAATACACATAAGATAAAAAACATACAAATGTGTTCAGATAACTCTTCATAGTGAAGAATCCAAGGAAGCCAGACTTTGAAACAGTAAGTTTGGAGATGCAATTGCTATACAATATATAGATTTTCAGATGTTAAAATTTATGGGAAGAGGGATGAGCACTTGTCAAGAAGGTACACAGCCCTTGATTTGATTGCTGGCATCACAAGAGAAAGAATTTTTTTATAAGTATCCAGGTTATTGGCATCACAAGAAGAAAAGTTGTTTTTTTTTTTTTACAAGTATCCAGGTTATAATTTCCAAAAATCATGTCACTAATAAAATTTTACCTAAACATCTTTCACTTTGCACAGGAATGGTAATAACATTAAATATATTCAGTATTTTATAGCATTTGTAAATACTGAGAAAGAGCAAATTTATAGTCTTTTAGTTGATACCATGTAGCAATGACAAAATAAACTCTTTGATTTTACTTTCATGTCCAGAAAGGCCTCAGTCTTGAATACTAACCTCACACATTGCTGTAATTACAGGTGTCTTCACAGAATAAGCACTCAGTAAAGTGTTACACTATAGTCATTTACAGTAGAGGGGTCTAAGAACCACAGCACACTCTCTGTTCATATCCCTCATCTGCGGGTTCAGGAAGTAATTACAAGAGAGCATACAGTACCAAGGTCACCAGCTGTGTGAAGCAAGACAGTGGCCTCATGCATGCATTATCCTTCTGTAGCCACGGGCAACATGACATGTAAGGGACTTGGAAACCACCTGATTATATACTCATGTATATGGTGAGACAATGAGGAGAATAATTACTAAATATTTTCTAAAAGGAAAAAGAAAACCTGTTAGGGACAATCCCTTTCATACACTGGGTGCTAGGGACAAGCCGTTTCACATGCTGGGTGTGAGGGACAAGCCCTTTTACATGCTGGGCACGCACTCCTGAGCCACACCTCTGGCCCTCATCATTGTACTTGCTGAGGCCATTCACAGAATTCACAAGCAAGTGATCCCTTATGGAGAGTTGTTGGGGGGGGTGGAGCTTACCATAGGGGACATGTATCACAATCTGGCCTATTGTGAAGCACTTTGGACCATTCTTCTCTCTGAGACGCTGCAGCCAGCTTGTGCGCAATGAATAAACAGGGGGCTCAGGTGGAAATTCAGAAATGTAGCTGATCCTGAGGGTCACTCCATTGCTTCACTGCTATAGTCACCATTGAGATTTTGTTTGTCTTGTTTATTGGGGTTTGAACCAGGGCACTGTGTATGTTAAGCAAGCCATCTACCATTGAGCTAGAGCCCTAGTGGTACATTACAAAATCTAAAGTTTAGGGATCCATTTTATAACACGATTACCTGAGATATTGGCACACAACAACAACAAAAAAATCTGTTTAAAAAATATGCATACACAGTGGCTTAGTAAGAAAAGGTGCTTACTGTGCAAACCTGGTGACTTCAGTTTAACCCAAGAACCCATGCAAAAGTGGAAGGGGAGATGACGCATGACTTCCACACATGCACTGTGGCATTCACGCCCACACATACCCATATACAGTAAAATATTACTAATAACAATAATAATAAATAATGGAGAGGACAGTTGGACACTGGTTGTACAATGAATGGCAACTGTTAGCTGCTGAGAAGGGGTGAGACAGTGTTCTTTCAGGGTGTAGCCCCTGAAAAGTTGGTCACACTTCAGTGGAAGACTGCCCATCCAGGACAACACAAATTGGTCTTAAGTGTTTTTTTTGCTTTGTTTTTAATGGAAGCAGAGTTGTTAGTGTACAGAAGTGTGAATGGAGCTGGGAAGACTTGGGGCAGGGGTTTGAATATGACCAAAACATGAACATAAGTTGAAACTTTCAAAGAAATCATAATAATAACAATAACTTTTTAGAATCAGCATAATTGTATTCGGGGTTTGTTTGGTTTTGTTTGTTTATTTGTTTTGGGTTTTTTTCTGCAATCAAATAAAAAAGCTTAAATTTGTAGACTACCTCAATGAAACTGTGTGATTCCCTTAACCAAATCTTCAAGGACAGACAAAGTTGAGTAATCAAGTAGTCTCTTCAGGTGGTTACAATTCCAGTAACTTGGCAGCAATGAGACCACAGGGCAACAGACACTATGCTGCCAATCCTGGCCCAAGATCAGTTCAACATCTCTTCAGCAGGCTCAAAAACCAAGGCGCAGCTGAGATGTCACAGTAGAGAGACTAAACCTGGCCACCATGACAAACTTTCAGAATACACCATGCAGACTGTAATTATAATAATAACTAAGCATTATCTTTGCACTTATTTTTGGTATTCCTAAAACTCATTCTTTAACAGTTTCATTTGCCTTGGCCTCAGTTCCCTTCTTTGCCAACAGTTAAATTCTTTGCATTTGTCTAAAATCCATGTGGTGTTCCTCTGCTTTCTAAGGGAGGAAGTCATGTTTGTATTACATGGCACAGCATGAGAGAGAGAAAAATGGTACAGTATGTTGGCCCTGACTTTCTCTGGTTGAAGTCAGAGAATTCTTTCCTTCTGCATACAGATTTTCAATTCCCAATTTCTTCAAATCTTTCTGTATAACTTGATACTACCTAAAAAACAACAGCAGTCAAATACTCCTTCTGCAAAAAGTAGCAGTTAAGTACAAATGTCTTTAAAATACAAACAGGACAATCCTGTTTTTGTCACTTTGTTGCAGACCCATGTTTGAAGCCTGAGGAGGGAACTAGCCACATTCTGACTCAGGGTTCACTTGAGCATTTTACAGTCATTGTCAAAATAGCCATGACTTCATTACACATTATGTGTGTAGTGGAATCTCCCAACTGAGACAGGGTATTCCAATAACTAACTATTGCGAACAAGAGATTTGTATCCACCTTGCTTCAAAGACTAGCTTGGGACATTGGCCAACTATAGCCTGAGACAAAAGGCAGAGGTTTGAAAGGCTTTGGTTGAAACTGAGGTCAATTAGCAACTCTCAGATGGAATCTCTCCATGATTGATTCCAACCAGATAATTTACTATGAAAATTTGGGGTTATTTCCAAAATAACACTTTCTACAACATATGAAAAACGCCTATGCTACCCATATCACAAAACAGATAAAAATAAAATCCAATTGTGTTAATCATTAAAAAGCACAAAAAGAAAAAAATACGTTTTTGTCTTACAGAAGAAAATAATCTTCTTAGTAGAGCCAAAAAAAAAATCACCAAGACTATAAGAAAAACTAGAAATTAAATATATTTCTTGCACAATGTATAAGGAAACCTATTACAGAAATATCTGTAGCTCAGCTGTGGTGGCACACACCTCTAACCCCAGCACTTGGGAGGCAGAGGCAGGCGGATCTCTGTGAGTTCGAGACCAGCCTGCTCTATAGAGTGAGTTCCAGGACAGGCTCCAAAGCTACAGAGAAACCCTGTCTTGAAAAAAATTTTCAAAAAAGAAAGAAGTTTCTACATACTAAAAAATATCATCCATCAATAAACAAATCATGACACCACTACAGAATGAAAAGCTGTATGGATATTTCAAAAGATGTTAGGTGGCCCAGGCTTATAAACCCAGCAACCAAGGCGGGCAGTTGAGATCAAAAGTTCAGGCCTGTCTGAATTACAGAGTGGATTCAAGGCCATTTAGTGAGAGCTTATCTCAAAAACCAAAAGAAAAGAAAAAAAATCCAGGGATAGAGCTTAATGGTAGGGGACTAGCCTAGCAAGTAAGAAGCCATGGGCACAGCCTCAACAGCAAATAAATAAATAAAAGTTATACCTAAATGTTCTGACATGAAAAGTGAAAAAAAATAACATTATCTGACTTTTTAAAAATATAATGTTTTAAAATATTAGCATATTGTAATTTTGTTTTAATAAAACCTGTATAGGGGCTCTCCGGATGGCTTAGCTTGAACAGCACTTGCCACACAAGTTTGATTGCCTAAGTTCAACCCCCAGAATCTATGTAAAGGTTGTGGGAAAGAACCAACTCCATAAAGTATTTTCTAAGCGCCACATGCACACTCTGGCAGGTGTACACACACACACACACACACACACACACACACACACACTCTCTCTCTCTCTCTCTCTCTCTCTCTCTCTCTCTCTCTCTCTCACACACACACACACACACACACAAACCAAACCTCTGTGGAGCAGATAACAGCCACCCCTGCTGTGCTGGACATGGGCAGACCTTGTGCTTGGGACTCTGCCATCTGGACAGCCAAGATGAGCAGACCTTCTCCCGTCTCTTTTCTGGAAGGATCTCTTCTTCAGCATGTGCATCCTCAATCTACCATTATGTGACTTGGTCATGGCCATGAGCTACGCATAGATGGTCCCCTTTGACATCCTGCACATGGTGAGTGTCCCTCTTCCTGAATGGGGCTGTTCAAAATGGCTGGTCTGAGCCTTCCTACTCTAGTCAACTTGAGTCCAGTGTAGCAGCGGGCGTTTCTGTTTAGATGCTAGAAGTCGAGTGGAAACAATGAGCTTTGTTGGTCCATACTGCCCAGATACCCTGGCAGTCACCTGTGCCGCTCTCTGGAAGAGAGCTTTGAACTGAGAATCTTTTCCTATTATTTTTAGGATTGGTCTTTTCATAGAGTCCCATATCTCCTGGATGTTTTGTGCTGGGAATTTTTTAGATTTAACATTTTCTTTGACCAATGTATCAACTTCTTCTATCATGTCTTCCACACCTGAGATTCTCTCTTCCATCTCTTGTATTCTGAAGGTGATATAGTTCCTCTTCACTTACCTAGATTTTCCATCTCCAGGATTCCCTCAGTTTGTGTTTTCTTAATTGCTTCTATTTCCATTTTTGGGTATTAGACATTTTTATTTATTTCCTCCACCTGTTTTGTTTGGTTTTTCTTGGCTTTCTTTAAGGGGTTCATTCATTTCCTCCCATTGTTTGTTTGTGTATTCCTGGATTTCTTTAAGGGATTTTTTTCATTTCCTCTTTAAGGATCTCTATTATCTTCATAAAGTTGGGTGTTTTGTTTTGTGTTGTTTTGGTTTGGTTTGATTATTGCAAGACGGGATTTCTCTGTGTAGCCCTGGCTGTCCTGGAACTCCCTCTGTAGACCAGGCTAGCCTTGAACTCAGAGTTCCACCTGCCTCTGCTTTCCAAGTGCTGGGATAAAAGATGTGAGCCACCACTGCTCAGCCATAAAGTTGACTTTCAGGTCATTATCTTATGTTTCAGCTGTGTTGGAATGTTCAGGGTTTGCTGTACTAGGATGGCTGGGTTCTGGTGGTAGCATGTCACCTTGGCCCTTGTTAATTGTGTTCTTCCATTAGCCTCTAAGCATCTGTATTTGGGGTAATTATAGGTTTAGGTTGGGTAGGTGTCCTCCCACCTCCCCACCCCACCCCACCCACCCCATTAGTTTCTATTTCCTCTCTGGTCTTCTGACCTGAGTGACCTGTGGCTTTGGTGACTTGACTGGTGAGTCCTCAGGGTTAATAGGGTGCCCTCCCCCTGAGGCTTTAGTGGCCTGCACAGCCTCTCGGGCTTTGGGTGTCAGTGTCATCTCTAGGGTTCCGGGAACTGGCAAGGCTTCTGTGGGTCCAGGTACAGGTATGGCCTCTGGTAGAGCAGAGGGCTTCTACTAGAGTTGTGGGCTGAGATATGGTGATAAGGGAAGGGGTTGCTGTTGAGGAAAACTGGGCAGGCCCTGAAGAGTATTATCGGACTGTGGGCAGAGTCTTACTTGGGGTTCCAGTACTGGTGTGGCTTCTGGTAGAGCAGGGAATTTCTGCCCTAAAGGATTTATATTATCAGTCATTATGTACATTTCTGTTTGTGTGGGGTTATGTGCTTGTGATGCAGTTGCCTATGGAGGCCAGAAGAGGGTACAGTGTGGGATCAACTGGAGCTGGAATTACTGTCTGTTGTATAAACTGAGACCATAACAATTCCAAGGTATAGTTTGAAGGGAGCAGACAAAAGCACCTTGGCCTAAGTACTGCTATTTTAACTTCAGATTCCATTTTACCTGGAAAGTGAAACAAAGTTCAGGTTTCCAAGCCCTAGGAGAGCTGGGAATCTTCAATAGCTGACCCACCTCCTCCTTGCATCTTTAGTTACTCCTTTACGCATCTTTAGTTCTTTGGAAACATTATAGCTTTTGCCAACCACAGAAGGAACAAATGAATCTGATTGATTGGACCGAAAGGCTTGCATTGTATGTTGGTTGACAATTATAACATTCAAGGAAATTCCTAATCTCTAAATCCTGATTGGTGAAAATTGTAACTGTAACTTGGCAACAAATGTTTGTGATTTTTGTGCTTATAAACTCCTGCTTCTGCACCTGCTGTCAGGAGAAACAAGGCTCCCAAGTCCTTGTACTGCAGCCCTGATCAATCAGAGACCCACTTATGTGATGATTTAATAAAATCTTGGGAACCGGTAAGTGTTGTCTCTCTCCTTCCTCATTTAACGGGCTAGGTGTACATGCTGAAGGGAAGGCTTTTATTGTAGATATGAGGGAGAGCACAACCAGAGGCATCTGGAAGAGTCCAGAGCAAGAAGAGAAGGCAGTAGACTGAACATGGCCAGCAGACTGGACTTGGCCATGAGAGGAGAGAGACATGGAAAATGAGAGAAGATTAAATAGACAACCAAGAAAGAGGCCAAGGCAGAGAGGGCCCAAGAAAGTGCATAGCTGAAATAGCAGTGTTATACAAGAATGAGAAACTGGGGAATGGGAAGCCTGTGAGCTGAAGTTTAGGGGAAGGGTGAGGTGAGGACAGCCAGGGTGTAGGCAAGGACTCTGTAACAGGTCCTTGTGACACTGCAGAAGCCTGGAGTGCTTTGATATGCTAATTGCACCACCCATAGCAATTTGTCCCTTCTGACAGTGATAAGGAAAAAGTTCCTTTGGTATAGGGAAATGGCTGCCAGAATTTGGGGCAGTTTCCTTTGGACCTGACAGTTGTGAGTTGGTTGATGTGGATGCTTGGAACCAAACTCTCCACTGATGCAAAACAACTCCAAATATCAGCATTGAAAAAAGAGCAAAATCCCTCTCCAGCACTATCTTCCCAGGAAATCAAATCCCTTTGCCTGTTATTTTTTTTTCAGATTCTTTTATTTGAATTAGAAACAAGATTGTTTTACATGACAATCCCAGTTCCCTCTCCCTCCCATCCTCCCCTCCCACCACCCCCCAACTAAAACCCTACCTATCACATATCCTTTCTGCTCCCCCTGGAAGGTGAGGCCTTCCATAGGGTATCATCAGAGTCTATCGTATCCTTTGGGATAGGGCTTAGGCCCACCCCCGTGTGACTTGGCTCAGGGAGTATCCCTCTATGTGGAATGGGCTCCCAAAGTCCACACCTATGCTAGGGATAAGTACTGAACTACTACAGGAGGTCCCGTAGATTTCTGAGTTTTCCTCACTGAAACCCATGTTCCTGGGGTCTAGATCAGTCCCATGCTGGTATCCCAGCTATCAGTCTGGGGACCAAGAGCTCCCCGTTGTTCAGGTCAGCTGTTTCTGTGGGTTTCACCAGCCTGGTCTGGACCCCTTTGCTCTTCACTTATCCTTCTCTGCATCTGGATTCCAGTTCAGTTCGGGGATTAGTTGTGGGTGTCTGCTTCTACTTCCACCAGCTGCTGGATGAGGACTATCAGGTGGCATATAAGTCAGTCATCAATCTCATTATCAGGGGAGGGCGTTTAAGGAAGCCTCTCCTCTGTTGCTTAGATTGTTAGCTGGTGTCATCTTTGTAGATCTCCAGACATTTCCCTAGTGCCTGATTTCTCTGTAAACCTAATATGTCTCCCTCTATTATGGTATCTCCATTCTTGTTATCTTCTATTCTTCCCCTGGCTCAACCTTTCTGCTCCCTCATGTCCTCCGTATCCCTCCTCTTCTCCCCTTCTCATTCTCCTAGCTCCCTCCCCCCTTCCCATGCTCCCAATTTGCTCAAGAGATCTTGACCCTTTCCCCTTGCCTGTTATTTTCTTTAGGATCATAGGGAATACTTAAGAGTGGCATGAATGGACCATCCCTATGAACAACCTTGCAGTGGCTGCTCATGACGATGTACAATTCCTAAAGCATGAAAATACCCCTTGCATGAAGGGCACACAGCAAGGTGGGGCATTTCATAGTTGACAGCTTTGGGGCTTATGAGATGTCTCAGCATAGAAAGGCATTTGCTGCTAAATCCACACCCGAGTCCCATCCTTGGAACCCATATGATGGATGGAGAGAACTGATTCCTGTGGGCTGGCCTCTACTTACACACACACACACACACACACACACACACACACACACACTATAAAGTTGACATTTTTTGAACTCATTTTATCTAAGTTTAGAGCCCTCCTTAGAAGGGGGCTAATCTCATCTTTTTTCCTCCTTCCTCCTTTTTCTTTTTGAGATAAATTTCTTTGTGTAACCCAGGTTAGTCAATCTACTGGAGCCCTCTGCTTCTGCTTTTTCCCCTCAAGACAAGGTTTCTTTGTGTAGCCTCAGCTGTCCTGGAACTCCCTCTATAGACCGGGCTGGCCTTGAACTCACAGAGATCTGTCTGCCTCTGCCTCTCGAGTGCTGGGATTAAAGGCGTGTGTGCTACCACCTCCTAGCTACTTCTGCCTCTTGAGTGCAGGGTTACAGGTGTGTGTTAACTTTCTTCTGCTGTGACAAAATTCCATGACCAAGATTACTTATAAAAGAAAACATTTAATTGGGCTTACAGTTTCAGAGGGTTCAAGTCCATAATGGCAGAGTTCCCACCCAAATGAGTACTGCTAATTAACTATGGAGCATAGTAGAGTCAGAATGGGTGGCAGTTTACATTTTTTTCCTACAGAATTATTTGTCGCTATAACTTTTCATCTGTATCTTAGAGCTAAGTAGGCACCAGAGAATACTAATGACAATGTGTTGATTAATTAGAATCACTTAGAATTACTTCAGTCTATAGTCATTTATATTTTAAATATCACCCACAAATGTTGTGAACCTCCTTTGTAATATGTAATCCGACTTTCCTTTTCCACCCACCAGTTCTCAAATAGCCAACACAGAGACTTAATATAAACTATAAATGTTTGGTCAATAGCTCAGGCTTGTTACTCGCTAACTCTTACACTTAAATTAACCCATATTTCTTACCTATGCTTTGTTACATGGTACATTTTCGTCTCTCTGCATGTGCTCTCGACCCTCAGACTCGGCCCTCCTCCTTCTCAACATCCTCCTAGTCTGACTCTCCCACCCAATCTCTTTCTGCTCAACTACAGGCCACTTGGTTCTTCATTAACCAATGAGAGTAAGATGTATTCACAGTCTACAGAAGGATTATTCCACAACAGTAATAAGTTTCCTCAGCCCACATCTCTTAGTTTTGATGCAGCATCCCATGACATAGTGGTGAGCGTAACAGCTCCCATCTCACTTCATGAAGAACTCTGACCTGCACAGAGGCAATTGAACCCTCTTTGGGTAACTGAGGACCTGGCAACAGCTCTTGGATGTCTGATACATCTTCTTACCTAGTTCTCAGTGTAAACTATTTTTATTTCACTGGTCGAAAGTCAAGGATTTTCTCCAAGGCCAGTATCTAAAATTTACATTTAGTTTTAAAATTCACTATGATAACTTGTCAGATAGAGCTTGGAAACCCTTCATATTCTGTTTTATTTTTAAATACCTAGAAGATTTTACATGAAGGAACTTCAAGGCACTTGCTGAGAACTTCAGCTTAATGACTGGGCCTGCCAAACTGTTAATTATGGTGTTTACGGCATAATGTCTTGTGTTTTCTCTGCTAAAGGGAGAGTTTATAGTGGGTGAATGAGCTTCGCAGTTTATTCCTGGTTTATTCTTTCCTTTTGTGAGTTTACTGTGTGTCATCAGACCTGACTCAAAGGGCTAGAAGTCCACTGGAAATTACCAAGTGCTGTCTGTGAACAAATGTGTTTGCATACCTAGACATTGTGTTTAAGGCAATGAAGGAATGAAGCAACTCCAGTCTTGAAGAGTTCAAAGTCTAGGTGAGGAAACAAATGCAAATAGGTGACAAAGTAAAGGAAAGAATTCTGTAAAGGAGCTCTGGGTCGGATCATGGGTCACAGGTCGCAGGTCATCAGCTCTGCCCTGGGGCGATGTTCTTCCCAACGG
This sequence comes from Cricetulus griseus, assembly GCF_003668045.3. Classification (NCBI taxonomy): domain Eukaryota; kingdom Metazoa; phylum Chordata; class Mammalia; order Rodentia; family Cricetidae; genus Cricetulus; species Cricetulus griseus. The sequence continues at coordinate 52,210,208 of NC_048598.1, forward strand.
AAAGGTTTCAGCACTGGACTTGCAGGGTGACATGGAGTTAACCGATGGGATAATATCAATCCAGATGTGAAGAGCTTGGCAGAAGTGTGGATAGTTGTGTCATTTTACTAAAAAAGCTATGTAGCTGCACTCTCTTGACCCTCCTTAGTATTTTTCTTCCGAGCAAGCGTTGGGGCCTCTCCTTTGGTCTACGGCTTCCTGCCTCATTAAGCAAACAGCAATCTAAGACAGACCTACACCTGTATGCAGTCTTCTGCTCCACCATGGGCGGGTTAAGTTGAACTCTACAATATTTACAGATCAAGTCTTTAAAAACCTACACAGGGATTTGCTAAAACAAGTCAGAATCACTTTGTTGCTTCTGTGGATGGGAAGGGGAAGGAGGACGGCTAAATAGTGCTGACAACACCTGCAGGACCCCTGACTTTTCGTGAGGGCGTGAGTCTATCACAGCTTTGCCCCTCAAAATCTGCAGATACTGTTTTCTATGGTATCTAGGTCAGGTAGCATCTTAAGAACTGGCACACAGCAAGAGCAATTATCTCTGTGAACCCAAGTCCTTATTATTCTAAAGGTAGTGACCACATGTGCTCATAGCCAACCACTCACCAAAAAATCTCAAAGTTCAAGCATAGTCAGTTGTTGTGGGGAAGTCACAGTGGCATCACTGAAGACAGCTAGTAACATTGTGTCTACAGTTAAAAGCAGAAAAAAATGAATGCACCCATGCCCTTGCTCAAGCTCGCCTTGATTTCTCCGCTTTTCCAGAGCAGGGGCCTCTGTCTAGGGAATGGTGGTACCCACTCTGAGCTGGATCTTCCCACATCAGTTATCTTAGACAGTCTCCACAGACACACCCACAATCCAACTCATTACAGACAACCCCTCATGGAGACTGTCTTTGCAGGTGATTCCAGATTGTGTCAAGTTGGCAAAGCTAACAGTCCCAGGTATTATCTCACATTCAGCAAATCAAGCCAGATAATTGGGCTATCAAGTTCTCTTCATTTAATCTTCAAAATGATTCTCTGATTTTGTTTGTAGTTAGGTGAAAGTATAACAGTCTGTAGCTCATAGTGTGTAAAAATGAGTTTCTGCACTAGGGGTACAATGAGTACCACTCTTAGAATCTGGTTTGGTCTGCTTTTTATTTGTTTGCGTCTTTGTCTGGAGATGTGAGACTTGTGTGGCCGAGGTTGGGCTTGAACTTACTAAGTTACTAAGTTGGCCTTGAACTTCTGACCCTCCTGCTATAGAAATAAGTTACCACACTTGGCTGTAAAATGTGTTGAAAAATCATGTTGGTTCAGGTTCTTTATTAAATCTATTTCAGGTTAACTCTGCCTTCCAGAGTTTCTCCTCTCCTCATTTTACTTAAGAGGACATTTGGGCATAGAGGAAAGCAGACATCACATGTGACAGGAGAAGTGTTCCTGCAGAGTGGGCAGTAAAGGGACAACACCCATAGCTGTGCTCTGAGGTCTTGCTTACCTCCTGCTAAGGGTCCTTCTGCTTTCTGGTCATCAACCTGGGTTCTCCTTAAACCATCGGGGTCCCAACTAGTTTGTTTGCTCTCTGGACCCTCTCATAGCTTCTGGTCCAGAAGCGGCTGCTTGTTGAAGTCTATACACTGTGCCTGCATCTCTGCTATTTCAGGGCCCCCTTTGGCCTATCCTTGACCCCATGGGCAGGTGGGAACTCTGGACTTGCTGCAGTTGTCTGAACTTAGTGTTGACAGAGTCTGCTTGGATGCACCATTCTGTCTGCAATGCCATTTTTGCATCTCTGTTCGAGTGTCTCTGATCCAATTATTCTTAGGTCTTGCCCTTTGAGTTCTGGCCTCTTTGCTCCACCTCTGGAGAGGAAAAGATTTCTCTTTACTCACACACATTTTTAGAGTAGGTTAGATCTTCCTGCACATGGGAGATAGCTATTAATTTTTTCCACTGGGATCATAATATATGTCTGTAGGGGAATATAAATTTTAGATGAAATAAAGACTATTTACATAACAGATCCCAGTGGAAGCAGGTTATGGGGGTGACCAAGTGCTTCATGGGGGGGGGGCATGCCTGGTACTGTAAGCATGGTCAGAAGACTGTGGCCCAGGAGGTCAGAGGCCATAAAAGGGAACCTACTACCTTTGTGCTATAAATGAACACGACGTTAAATGGCCTTCTACATTTATGTTTATATGTATAGATTTAGTGCTTCCCTCAACCTGGGGTAGAAAACCTCCTTCCTGTGGTGGTCAGCAGTTAATGCAGGAACTGGTCGGCGTGATAAGGATGCTGGAGAATGCTCAGCCATGAACGGAAGACCTCCACCACCTTCCTCCCCACAAAGCTCAGAAACATTGCAGAAGATGGGACAGAAGGAGTGTCAGATCTAGACGACATGCCAGAATTCTGAGACATGGCTACTGCTCTCAAGAGCTCACTGCAGCTATGATTCCTTGCACAAGTTCAAGTCAGCAAGATCAGTCAACATTCCAACAGGCAGCAAAGCAAAATAAAACATTCTAAAGCAACAAAAGGAGAGGGACTATTAAAAAGCAAAGTTGTGACTGGTCCAACTACCTCCAGCTACAAACAATTAAAGGCCCATTCCCATCAGGCCTGGAAAGCTCTGCGGCACTTCTGGGTTTCCCCAGTTCCCACTACAGGCAGAGAACTTGGAAGAATAAGGACAGCACTTTGCTCTGAAGGTCCGGTCCAGAAGAACTGCAGGACTTCCAGTGCAATTACTCAGGGGCACATGCCAGGGCCTGAGGGAGCAGGACTACACATAAACATGGAACTCTGCTGATGTGCAAAACAGGTCAATAGCAACAGTTGTCAAGAGACAACCGGGATTGGGGGGCTTTGGGAGAGTGAAGTAGAAACCTAATGCAATGGAAACCGGAATCCACAAGGGTGACCCTAGCTAAGACCCCTAGTAATAGGGGATATAGCAGAGCCTGAACTGGCCATCTTCTGTCACCAGGTAAGGCTTCAAGTGGTTGGACTACTAGGGCACCAACCCAGTTACACACACACACACACACACACACACACAAAAAAAAAAAAAAAAAAAAAAACAAAAAAAAAAACTACAATTTGTCCTGCCTGTAAAATATGCTGGAGTAATATAATGCTGGGTGGTGGTGGTGAGCGCCTTTAATCCCAGCACTAAGAAAAAAAGAGAGAGAGAGATGCTGGAGTAAAGGAAGCACAGAAATGATGGGAGTAGCCAACCAATGACTGGTCCAACTTGAGACCATGCCACTGAGAGGGAGCCTACCCCTGACACTGCCTGGAGCAAGAGGAAACAGTGGCTGCAGAGCCCGGAGACCTACAATAGAGCCAAGCACAAACCAGCAAAAGTAAATCAATAGTCAACAAAATGATTCTTAATGATACTCTGCTACACTTGTAGACTGGAGTCTAGCATAAGCATCACCAGAAAGGGTTCATCAAGCAACTGATAGAAACAGATGTAGACCCAGAGCCAAACATTAGGCAGGGCTCAGGGAATCCTACTAAAGAAGGGGAAGAAAGATTGTAGGAGCCAGAGGAGTCAAGGACACAAGAAACCCTACAGAATCAACTAACCAGAGCAGGTAGGGGCTCAGAGAGACTGAACTGATATTCAGGGAGCCAGCCTGCATCTGACCTAGGCCCTCTGCATGTGTTATTGTTATGTATATTGGTGTTCTAATGGGACTCCTAACAGTGGGAGCAGAGGCTGTCTCTGACACTTTCGCCAGCTTTTCAGACCCTTTTCCTCATACTGGGTTGCCTAGTCTAGCCTTAATATGAGGGGAGGTACCTACTCTTACTGCAAATTGATATACCGTGTTTGGTTAGTCATCCCTGGGAGGCCTGCTCTTTTCTGGAGGGAAAAGACAGAGCAGATCTTGGGGAAAGGAGAAGTAGGAGGGGCCGGGAGGAGACGGGGGAAGGGAAACTGGTCAGGATGTAATATATGAGAGAAGAATAAAAAACAAACAAACAACAACAACAAAAAAAAAAAAACAATCCTTTAAAAGGAAGAAATGAATGTGTTCTCTGCACCCATTGTAGGATGCTACCTGATTTGTTCATTCTCCCTAGTTTTCTCTGGCTTAAAGTCGCCTCTATTGTCATTGCTGTGATAGTTTCCATCAAGGTGACTGGGCTTGGAATCACCTTGTACACCCACCTCTGGAAATACCCTTGAGAACATTTCCAGAGAAGTTTAACTGAGGAGGGTGGCACTACTCCAAGGACAGGAGTTCCAGACTGAATAAGAAAGGAAAAAGCCAGAGAGCATCAACATTTCCTTTTCTTTGCTTCCTGTCAGTCAAGACATGAGGAGTTCCTGCATGCCTTCCCGATGACAGTCACTGACCTGTCCATCAAATGAGCTAAAAAAAAAAAAAAAAAGCCCCTCCCCGATGACCTGCTTTCTGTCCCACACTTGCCCCTCCTTCTCCCTCCTGTCCCTCTGCCATTCAGCCCTGCTTTCCACCTGCATTTGACAGCGCTGAGCTCAGATCACTCAGCTCTGCTCCCCATTTCATTTGCTTTGGTTTCCCGTGTTTTCTTCTGCCCTCTAATTTCTGTGCCTTTTACCTTGAGGTCAACTCGGAGACTTGAGTAGCAGGGATAATGAGTTTTAAATGTCAAATGTTCTAAGAAAAGGAGACCTTTAAGGATGTATTTTGACTCTAACTCTTTTTTTCTTGTTATATTTCTAAAATATATAAAAAGATACAGTTTCAAGGAGTTACAAATCCATTTCCATCCACAAAAAAATTTTTCTCTAATTCTATACAAAGGTCACCAAGCCACAGGAAACATGGAGAGATGAAGACATGTTTTTGAGAATATAGAAAATATATCCAAATTCTACATTTTTCTATGATCTTTCATTGTTTATGATTGCCACGTAATAGTGATATTTCAGCATAGATCACCCAGAGTCCTTTCAATTACAAAAGCATTAATCAACACCATCTATATTTCTGACATTGCCTAAAACACTTGTAAATGCATACAATATACATGATTACAAATGTGATCTCAGAATTCTATGTCTAATAAGAAAAACACATATGTGAGGCGGGATGGCAAACACCCTTAATCCCAATACTTGTGAGGCAGAGACAGGCAGATTTCTTGTGAATTCAAGGCCAGTCTGGTCTGCATGTCTGCATGGCAAGTTTGAGACCAGTGAGGACTACCAGTGAGACCCTGTCTTTCTTAAAAAAAAAAAAAAAAAAAAAAAAAAAAATTAACAGTCTTTGAGCATAGGTGGGAAAAGTACTTCTACTCAGACTGATAGCTGGGAAACCAGCACAGGACTGATCCAGACCCCCTGAATGTGGGTGTCAGTGAGGAGACCTTGGAAATCTATGGGGCCTCTTGTAGTGGATCAGAACTTATCGATACCATAGGAATGGACTTTAGGAGACCATCCCACATGGAGGGATACTCCCTGAGCCTAGACACAAGGGGGTTGGCCTAGGCCCTATCCCAAAAGATATGACAGACCTTGAAGACCCCCCCCATGGAAGGCCTCACCCTCCCTGGGAAGCAGAAAGGGTATGGGATAGGTAGGGTGTTAATTGGGGGGGGCAGGGGAGGAGGGGAGGGAGAGGGACCTGGGATTGACATGTAAAATAATTTTCTTTCTAATAAAAAAAAAGAAGAGAAAAAGAAAAAAGAAAAGAAAAACAAACTAGGCAGCTAAGTCTTAGAAACCTGAGGGTCCAAATATAAATACAAATCCATCTCTGCCCAGCTTTCACTTTGGATTCCTTGATTTCAGTCATCATTGATGCCTGAAATATTCATGGAGATAATGTGGCATCTTGCCACGTTGTGGTGGTGGCCACACCCTTGGGCATGGTTTCAGATTCATACTTGACCCCTTATAAGGTAGAGGAAGGACTCTTTTTTTGCAGTGAGAGCATCAGAAGGACAGAGACTGCATTTTCTGGAGCAGAAAGACAGTAGCAGTTATTTACTGTTAACTGTGTAAGTGCTTCCCTGATAAATACCTAATTACCATTTAAAAAAAAAAAAAGTACTTCAACTCTTGGGCAGATCACAGTGGGTGTCACACAGTGTCTCAAGTTTCAGCAGAGGGAGCAGACACATCCACCATCTGAAACTTCTTGGTTAGGCTGCTTGCTAACTTAGAAATCTAAAATAAAGACTCACAGTTGCTGATAATGATTAAATGTATGTCTCAGGGCATGGGATGTGTCTAGGCTTTCCATGTGTAGTTTCCAAGCACAAAACTGTATACAACCAACACTGATATTTACAGAGTAAAAGATGGAACCTCAAGAATATTTAACCAAGCTGGATATCGTGGTTCAGGCCCATAACGTCAGCATTTGGAAGACTGAGGTGGAATGATCGGGAGTTCAAGGCTACATAAGACCTTGTCTCAAAGACATAAATAAGCATAGGGCTAGAGACTCTGGCTGCTCTTCCAGAGGACTCAAGTTTGATTCCCAGCACCACATGGTGGCTCACAACCATCTGGAACTCCATCCTTCTTGGACACTACACACACGGTGCACAAACATTCATACACATGGTACACAATATCCATACACATAAAAAACAAAAGTAATCTTTTTAAAAAGTAAATAACTTTAAGAAAACAATGATGCCAGGTGGTGGTGGTGCACGCCTTTAATCCCAGCACTCAGGAGGCAGAGGCAGATGAATCTCTGTGAGTTTGAGGCCAGCCTGGTCTACAGAGCAGGTTCCAGGACAGTATGATGATTACACAGAGAAACCCTGTCTCAAAAAGAAAGAAGAAAGAAATAAGAAGAGATGACAATGATGATGACTATGAAGAAGAAGAAGTGAAGTTAAGGATAATATAAGCAAATAAGTCGACCTTAGGTCTATAAGCAGCACACACAACATGCTACATACACAATCTAATACCTGCCAAAGTAATAACAGAACCACAGTAGATCCTCAGAAGACTCTAAGATGAGCTGGACATGGATCTACTTTTAATAAATTTAAAATATAACAACAAAAAAAGAAAAGGTAAATATGTAACAAATAAAGCATCAAATAAAATACTATGAAACTTTTGAAGACAGGGGACTAAGACGTTGAAAAAAGGAACTTTAATTTAAACCTGGGAAACTTTACATCAGAGAAGTGAGTCATGGAGATAATAATATGGGAACAGCAGAGGTTGTTTGTCTCTTGACTCCTACGTCTTGGCAGGAAGATAGGTGGGCTAGGAGAGAGTGCTGGAGAAAGAGGCAGAGAGGCACCGGGAGGAGACACCATTCGGCCGAAGGAGTAACATGCCAGATTATGGGTAAGCACAGCCTCTAGGCAATATATAGACTAATAGAAATGGGTTAATAATTAAGACAAAGCTAGCCAATAAGAAGCCCCAGCCATTGGCCAATGGTTTTATAATTAATATATGTCTCTGTGTGTTTATTTGGGGATGAAGGGAAGCAGGACCAGATGGAAAAGAAAACTCCAGCAACAACCTGGTATCTTCTTCCAACTGCAGTTCAGTTTCTCCTTCTCTTTAACATGTTTGAGTTATAATAAACGTCAAGCCCTGTCTCAAACAGTTTGATTTGACTCTGCCTTAACTGCTTCAATCAAGTTGTCTCATTAGACTCCAGTTGACAGTCATGTAATCAAAGTAGATGTGCATTTCCCAGCTCTGGTCTTAGGGTTCAGCACACAGTCAACCATGTCTTCTTGGAGAGATGTAAGCAGTTGAAAAGCTGGGTGTTTGTCCCACCAGGGGCACAAACTCTGTCTCTTTCCCTTGACTCTGGGCAGCTCTGTGAGTACTTTCATAAGTAGACATTTCTTCTCTCATGCTCAGGAGACTGCCTTCTAGTCCCAGCCACTTGGAAAATTTGTCATGGATCCTTTAGCCATCATGTAAGAAATCTGACTATCCTCTTGTAAAATCATGTAGAGAGGCCCTAAGACTGCATGCAGAGGAGGAGGAGCTTGGGGGAGGCAGCTTCAGCCATTCTTACCAGGCACCTGAGTCCAGAGCAGTCCAGTTGGTTAAGCTCAATGGCAGAGTGGCTTTCATTAACACTGTGCGGAGGAGTTGTGCATCCTAAATACGCCTTAGTTTTATTCATCAACCAATAAGAGAAACATATAGACAGAAGAACATCCCCCATCACCAAGTCGAGAGTTATTTTAGGAGAAACAAAAAGAAAGGTAAACACTGGCACATTGAAGAGCAGAATGAGAATGTGGAGCCTGTAAACAGGATAAAGAAGTGTAACAAGCTTTCTTCTCAGACTATCTTTGGACCACCAGCCTGCAAATAATGACACAGAGACTTACTGTTAACGGTGAAACCTTGCCCTTAGCTTAGGCTTTTTCCCAAATAGCTCTTATAACTTAATTAACCCAAATTTTTAAATCTATGTCCTGCCATGTGGCTCAGTTACCTCTTCTTAGTACGGCACATCCACTTGCTCTGAGTCTGCTGGTGAAGTCAACACACCTGGATTCCTTCTCCCAGTTTCTATCTCTCTGCCTGGAAGCCCCGCCTACACTTTCTTGCCTAGCTATTGGTCGTCGGGCTTTTTCTTACACCAATCACAGCAACAAAGTAGCAATTGACAAAGATCCATATGCAGGGTCAGTGGCAGAGCAGAGGATATAACGAGGAAGGGGGCACTATAGAATATGCACAACCCTGGCTTCAAGATCTCCTGCTCCACAGTGGGGAAGGGAGGAAAAAACAAAGCAGTGAGCCAGATGTGGTGGCACAGGCATATAATGACATCACTTAGAAGGCAGAGATAGGACAGTGTACAAAAAGATTATTTCACAACACCTTTCTATCTTGCTCATGACTTGAGTCATCCTTTAGAAAGTGTCCATGCTGAATGTGCTTCCCTGCCATTAGTCACTTGCCATCATTAGTTATCAGGTCAACTGGTCATGATATCAAAGTGCTTGTGTTCAAAGAACAGTATGCTTGATAATGGCTCTGGAGTGAAATGACACTGGTGAGCTGGGACAGGAGGTAGCTCAATGGTAGAGCACTTTCCTATCATGTTTATAAGGCCCTGAGTTCAATCCCCAGCACTGCAAAAAATCAACCAGTAAATCAATCAATAGATAAATAACAACGCTGGCAATTCAGATATGCCAAAAGGACACTAAAAAACACTTCCTTTAAATGAAAAGGTAAGTCCTTGACCTAAGGAAGAAAAAACAAGACTATGCTTAGGTTACACACACAGTAGCAATGACTCATCCAGGACATTGTGAACAGGAGAGAGAAACTGAGCTAGTTTTATTGTTCTAACTAAAACTGAAGAAGTCTCAGCTACAATGTATGGTAAGTGCTTACAACTAGATAGTCGTCATATTTGTGGATGGAAGATATGAAAAGAAAAAATGTCCCAATAATGGTGAGATTTTACACAAGAAAGCATTGAGCCTACCCAGAAACTTCAGCAAGGGACCTACTGGAGAGAGTGACATCAAACCATTTACTAAAAGTCAGAGAACTCGGGAGACAGAGGCAGGAGGATCTCTGTGAGTTTCAGACCAGCCTGGTCTGCAAGAGCTAGTTCCAGGACAGCCTCCAAAACCACAGAGAAACCCTGTCCTGAAAAACCAAAAAAAAAAAAAAAAGTCAGAGAGAGTGCAAATGGTGGTGGTACACGCCTTTGATCCCAGCACTCTTTTGGCAGAGGCAGGTGGATCTCTGTGAGTTCAAGGCCAGACTGGTCTACAGAGTGAGTTCCAGGAGAGCTAGAGCTGTTACATAGAGAAACCCTGTTTTAGGGGGGAAAGGGGGACCAGAGAAAGTTACAGAGATTCAGGAACAGATATGGAGTTTAGCACATCCATGGCTTTAGGCATCCACCAAGAGTGCTGGGGTCTAATCACATCGATAAGGGGAGCTCCTCGCACACACCATCTGTTGGTGTCACAGTCTAGAGGCTTTCGAACCTGAAGAATAGAGTGATAAATGAGGTGGACTAAAGTCTCATGCAATAGCAACCTTTATTCAGAGCATCAGACAATTTATATTCCTAGGGTTAAAAGAGATGTCATGAGTAATGTTCTCATAAGTTCAAACTGTATATAGTCACAAAGACAAGCCACACGGGGCAAAAAACATGTTTTTCCATAGAGGCACATATAGGCAGAGTTTTTCTGTCCTGCCATTCAGCTCTGTCCTGCCAGCCAGCTCCCCAAATAACCACATAGATTTATTATTAGTTATAAATGATCAGCTGATAGCTTAGGCTTGTTATTAACTAGCTCCTTTAACTTAAATTAACCCATAATTCTTATCTACATTCTACCACATGGCCGTACCTTTTTTCAGCACAGCGTGTTCATCTCCAGCTTCCTCTGCATCTGGCTGGCAATCCCCCCCCCTTCCTGCCCTCACTCTCTTTTTTTCTTCAAAAGTCCTGCCTAACCTCTGCCTGCCTAGCTATTGACCATTTAGCCCTTTATTAAACCTGCCTTGGCAAAGACACATTTTCACAAAAAGATTATTCCATAATAGGCATATAAAGGATAGTTTAAACATTTTATTAAATAGCCCAGCAAGCAATAATGAGTAACCTGAAGTAAATGCACTCCTACCCGCTCCACCTGGGAGGAGCACAAAAACACATTCCTAGAATGATTCTGTGTTTTGAAGTAACTGAGGTCACAAGACTCTTGTGTTGATTTCTTGAGGTTTTCTCAGGAGCACTGAGAGTCCTCACATGACTCCATTCTTGGATCCTGTTCCAACAGGTGGGAATGCAATGCAGTCTGCAAAATGCTTTTTTATTGTTGTGTAGAAAGACTTGAAAATTTTTATACCTATGACATCATCTTAAGAAATCCCCAAATTAGGGGCTGGAGAGATGGCTCAGAGGTTAAGAGCACTGACTGCTCTTCCAGAGGTCCTGAGTTCAATTCCCAGCAACCATTATGAGATCTGGTGCCCTCTTCTGGTGTGCAGATATACATGAAAACAGAATGTTGTATACAAAATAAATAAATTCTTTAAAAAAAAAAAAAGAAATTCCCAAATTACATTTCTAAGTGAAAGACTGGGAGAAGTTGTTATTTCCAACATGATTCAAGCATCATATACTTGTTAACTAATTATAAAGATTGATTTAAATCTTTACAATGCATTTATGAGAAAATATATTCTGCCGGGCATTGGTGGCACACACCTTTAATCCCAGCGCTTGGGAGGCAGAGGCAGGCAGATCTCTGTGAGTTCGACGCCAGCCTGGCCTCCAAAGCGAGTGCCAGGATAGGCTCCAAAGCTACACAGAGAAACCCTGTCTCAAAAAACCAAAAATATTGTAATTGATCATTAAAATATTGAAGAGATTATTATTAAAAGATCTTCATCAGAAAATGCACTCAACTGTGACACCTGGTATTAAATTAAGGCCAGCTATGAGAGCGTGTTTAAGGTTCTCATTAAAATTAGGAAAGTAGGGCCAGGCAGTGGTAGTACATGCCTTTAATCCCAGCACTCTGGAGGCAGAGGTAGGCGGATCTCCATGAGTTTGAGGCCAGCCTGGTCTACAAAGCTACACAGAGAAACCCTGTCTTGAAAAAAATATATTGTTAGACCCCCGGAAAACTCAGGTATCCGAGGTCCCAGGCCACGACTTCGGTCTCCCCAATCACCAGGCGGATTCGAGAGCTTGATGCAAACTGCACAAGGCTTTACTGTAATTTAACGAGCTAACCCCATTGTTAGCTCAGGTCTTTCGCCCACCCGCCATGGCGGATGGCTAGAAAGACCGCTCCTAGGGCCTCCCAAGAGATCTTATAGGACAGCGTAAGGGGAGTGTCTAGGGGTACACAGAGGCTCATGATTGGTGTGCCTCCAGGCTTGGAGGGCTTGCCCTGTGTTGATTGGTCAACTGGTTGTTATGGCCCATAGGCCCTCCCAGGGTGGTTGCTATACTTTGTGCGTCATTGCTGTGCGCTTGTCCGTAAAGCACACCCAGGGTTGTAAAGCATAACGCCACCAGCTAACTTCTGATTGGTTCCTTGTCACCAGGCAGGCATCTGACTTTCTAGTGTCTAGGACAAGGTCATAAGAAGCATGTGTTCGGCCGTTATGGCTGCCAAAAGGGAAGCTGGTCCCTTCGTATATTGGGAAAGTAGCTCTGGAGATGTGGTACAGTGGTAAAGGGCTTGCCTAGCAATGTAAGGCCCTGGGTTTAAAACTCAGCACTATAAGAAGAAAAATAAATTTCAAGTCAGGCATAATGGCACAGGTCTATCCAGAACTCAGGAACTTGAAGCAGGAGGACCGAAAGTTTGAGGTCAGATCAAAGAAAGTGATAAACTAGCCTAGAAAACAGAGCCAGGTTTTGTCTCAAAAAGAGAAAAACTAGGGACTGGAGAGATGGCTCAGTGGTTAAGAACACTAGATGCTCTTCCAGAGGACATGGGTTCAATTCCTAGCACCTACATGGCAACTCACAAGTATCTGTGATCTGGCACCCTTGCACAGACATACATGCAGGCAAAAATGCACATAAAAATAAATAAATTAGCTCTGTTTCCACTCTGCTTCCTCTCCCTGCTTTCTCTCTACTCTGTCTCCCACCTATGCTCTCTCTCCGTCTGTCTATGGCGACCAGCCATGGCGGTCAGCCATTATCCCTGTTCCTTTCCTCTTCTTAGTCTCCCTGCTATAATAAACTTATAGTCAACATGTCTCATGTCTCAGCATTTCTCTTTTCTTCTTTTTAAACAAAAGAATAACATTTGGTGCCTGACTTGGTTTAGGCTCTCCCCCTAAACTCTTGCAGCTTGCTGGCGGGATAGGCTTTCTTTGTAACTTTTCCTGCCAGGAGCATGGGAAATCTCGGGGATCCTAAAATCTGAACTCATAACCCACTTCCATCTCAGCTTTTCCTGGCACTTCCTCCTGCCTGCAGCAGACTTCAACTTGCAGCTTTTCCAACTAAGGATCTCTGAAAGGATCATCTGCCTGTTCGCTGCAATCCGGTAAGATATCCCTTTTCCAATGGGGCAGACCCAGCACTGTTCACTCTGGGTACATTTTTTTTGGTTTCAGACTGCTGAAGCTCTTTCAGGCTTTCTGCCGGTGCTCTCAGACAGAGCAATCTGTGCCATTTTTTGCCTCCCCAAGGGGAAATACATTTTACGGGATCTTTCGGTTACTGGCAGCAAGTAGGTAAATGAGCGAAGTTCTGCCTCCCAGTGGGAACTTTCTTTCACCTGGGAATGTCCCTCATTCTGTTTGTTCTATCTCTGACTGTGTTTCTTCTTGGTTGGCAATGTCTGCTTGAGACGCTCTGAGAGTTTTTGTTTGTTTGCTGGTTTTCATTTTTCCACATAAATGAGGTTTGAAACTTTTCTGGCAACTGAGAATGTGCTTACGGGGACCACCATCTCAGCCATGTGCGTCAACCTGGGGGCCTCCATCTTGGTCATGTGCCATCCTAACCATGTGACCTAGCTTAGGCCTGTCCACTCAGTTCAATGACTTGCACAGGCAAGCATGGCCACCAGACATTTTTGATTTTTACAGACAAAAGTGGCTTACAATCGATGCCATCTTGGTCATGTGACATACCTGTAGGCACGCCCAGCTCCAGCAGCCTGTGCCAACAAACCTGTCTGCCGGATTTTTTTATTTCTGCCAGATCTTTTTGCTTTTTATTTTATTTTATTTTTTGTCTGTGATTTCTTCTTTCACTGGCTCTGTTGTTCATGGCTTATTTACTAAATACTGTGCCTTTCCAGGGTCCTCTGTTTAAGTCTACTCTGTCCCTTTAAATCTCCTGTCTGTTTGCTACAATGTACGGATCAGAGATTACATTCTGGTTCCCCCTTTTACTGTTATCCAGTCCTGCTTGTTTCTGTACCTGTAATTTAACTTTATACTTACCTAGCTCTATATGCAACTTAAATTAAACTGTACTAAGTCTCATATTTCTAAATTGCTATGTATCTTGAAATGATGGTAAACATTTAAAGTCATAAAGGTCTAATTTAACTATACTTAAAATATAAGCTAAGTCTATACAATTTAAATTTAACTCATGTATCTTTAAATGATGATAAAAGTTTAAAATCACAAAGGTTATTTCAAATTAACAAAATATTTATACCACTCAGTCTATCCTGTAAGTCGTTTACAAAGGTACAGCTTTTATTACAAAAAGACATTTTTCTCTAACTAAAGACAAACTTAACTGCTGAGATACTAAACAGACAGCCCTCAAATGCTCAGAGATCTAGAGAATATGGCATTTAAAATGTTTTGTTAAAAAGCTTTTTATAACAGAGAGATGGGCCAGCTGCTGGCCCCACCCCATTTCCTCCAAAAAGACTGATGGGCACTGAAGAAACTTCATCTCAAGTCAATGACAACGCTGGTCACTGAGCAACCCTGCCCTTCACCTCAACTGCTACAAAGTATTCCAGACCGTGGACAAGAGGACAACGGAATCGACTTTCCCGGCATTGCTTGGGCCAACAGTAGGCGAGTCTTCCAATAGTCTGCAATCCATAGGTCACATGCTATAAGCAAGAAGGCTGGTGTCCTGCAGCCCGCTACTATGGATGGAGGACTTTGGGGATGGCTATCCATGCAGCCTGCTGGCAAGTCTCTGTTACTTTAATCATTGATTCAGGTAAAATCTTATCCTTCTCAAGAACTCTGATGCTTTTGATGACCGGTAGTCTTGCCAGCTTAAAGCAAAACAGATTCCAGGAACAGGTATTTTAGGGTTTATCTATGTGAAGATAGGAAAGTGTAAGTTGTATGAAGGTCTGAGAATGTGGTTACGAAGGTCTGAGGATGGAAAGGTCTAAAACGATAGATAAATGCAAGTTATGAAGGTCTGAGAATGGAAGGTATAAAGTTCTGAAAATGGCAGGTCTAAGATGGTAATGTAAAATGTATGAATTAAAGTTATGAAAGTCTGAGGATAAAAAGGCTTAAGTGATGATAAAGTGAGTTGAGACATTAAAAAGAATGAAATATGTTCCGGATTTCTCTATTTCTCATGCTACTGTTCATAGTAAAGTTCAACAATACCACTATACGATCATAACTACAAGGTCAACACTAAGATGCTTTTCATTGTCCTAAAAAAAAAATCTGTCAATTTTAAAATGTTAATGCTTTCAGCCAAGTTGCTTCTAGCATGAATATGCTACTAATGTGTCTAATACTTATGTTTCCACAAACTAAAAATTCTTGTAAGTTCCAGAGAGCTGAATTGGATCCAAACAAACAGGTCAGATTCACTCCAGTTATTCAATCTTTCCCTGGTCCCAGGACTCCCTTCCCTCATGTTGGGACTCCTCAGGAACCCCTCCCTCATCTTACAATCTTACCCTCAAATGACAGGACCTAAGAAGAAAAAAATTTTTTCTAAACTTAACCTTGTCCTCTGCTCTGTCAACATCTTGCCAGGTCTAAGAAGTGCCAGGGAGTTCCGTACAGCCTGGACTGCAATGAAACAACCAGATACCTCAGGATGTGGCAGCACCCCAACCTTCTCAGGTCCCCCAAAGATGGTCAACGGCCCCCACATCAGCAGGAAGCAGTCTTGAGAATTCGACGCCCTTATTCCTTAACCTGCCATGTCTAACACCCCACCTTTTTTTAATAATAAGTAGAGGTGGGAATAAAAGGTTCAGGCATTATGCTGCCCTGCCCCTGGTTACCTGGTGGAACAAGCAATACCCTGGTCAGCCCAAGGTTCCATGGGAACTGAGTCTGCACGCAGGTGCAGAGGACCCCTTTAAAAAGACAGATCTCTGCTTCCTCTCTCTGCTTCCTCTCTGATTCCGCTCTCTCTCACACCTATGCGCTTGCTCTGTCTCTCTATGGCGACGGGCCATGGCGGTCAGCCATTATCCCTGTTCCTTTCCTCTTCTTAGTCTCCCTACTCTGCTAGGCCTTATAATAAACTTATAGTCAACATGTAAAAAAAAAATTAATTAATTAATTAATTAAAAAATAAGCTGCTTTTTAAAACAGGAAAAACTATGAGATAACTTGTTGATTTTGTGTCTTCTTTCCTGTTCATAATAACTTATTAAAGAGCAATGTTTTCTTCCAGCTTTCATTCGAATACCTTCACACTCTCTTCAGTTCATATCAGTGTGTGGGTTATGAAATGAAAAAAAAAATCAATGATTCATGCTAATACAAATCAAACATAATATTTGCAGAACATACAAATGAGAAGCCTTTGATACAATATGGATGTTGTTATCAAAACATTCCATGGGGAAGCATGTCTTGTTGCAGAGATTTAGAATTTTTTTTCTGGTTTTTCGAGACAGGGTTTCTCTGTGTAACAGCCCTGGCTGTAGCTGTGCTAGAACTAACTCAGTAAACCAGACTGGCTTTGAACTCACAGAGATCCTCTTGCCTCTGCCTCCCAAGTGCTGGGAGTAAAGGTGTGCATCACAGCCACCCAGTGAGATTTAGAAATTTAAAAAAAAAAAATGCTGAAGTTTACAGAGCACTACCACGGATCTTTGTACACTGAACCAGTCACACAGATTAGGGACCAGAAATCGCATGGGATGTTGGAAACAGTCTAACAGAAAATGACACACTGAAAGAAGAATGCTGGAAGCGGCTCTTTACTGCGGATCCAAACAGAACACATCTAAACCAAATGAAGACTGGCTGCAAGAGAGTTATTTTAAATGCAGCTCACAGCCAAGGAGTCACCAGCTAAACTCACAGGAGGACAAGCCCAGGCCGTGTGGGGGGGGGGGAGGCTTCACATCTCAGTCTATATAATTTTTTGTGACTTCAGGATCAAGTAAATAAATCATGGGCCATAAAGGGCTGTTTGGGACCATTTAAAATGACTGCTTCCTTCAGCCGATGGGTAGAGCAGCCAGCACGAAGATGGGACCTGACAAATGGATGGGTAGGAGATGGCACAGAGCGCCAAGCTGTTCTTAGGAAGGCATCGGGCAAGAGTGAGGCAAATGCAAGAAGGCGTTTGCCTGAACTCCCCAAAGCATGCTCCATTAATGCCTGTTTCAAAATGCCCAGAGCATTTCTCTGAAGTAGTAAGGATAGGCAGAGTTACCTAATGAGGCTGTTAAATTCATTAGCTGTGTGCTTGATCTACATCAGTTTCAAACGGGCGCGGAGCATGGACTAGGATGCTAAGTCCGTCAAAGACCATAATCAGTAGTGCGGCAGACACTTGGTCCTGAAACACAGTGGCAGGGCGGAGGCTCCTCAGAAACCGTACAGGAAAGATGGAGATGGATTAATGACAGGCATTTGCATGTGTAGCTTTGCAAGTTATGATAATAATAGGCTGTAATGAAACCTATGCCTGAGGCTATACGCTGATGACCTGAGGGGCTGAGCGATGAGTCTCTCCACCTGTGTACAGGGATTTCACAGTTTCGAGCGTTAGAGAATTTGGGATAGTGCTTGTAACTTAGAGAAAGTTCTTAAGTGGAAATGAGCCAGGATGGATATATTTGTAATTCCAGGCACCTTCACACGCCACCATTTGCTAATCTACAACACGGCATTTACTTGTATCAAATACTGTCTACATAGTGAGTTCCAGGACAGCCAGAGCTACACAGTGAGACCCTACCTCAAAACAATAAAACAAAGACAGAAAATATGTGCTGGGTGGTAGGGCACACACCTTTAATCCCAACACTTGGGAGGCAGAGGCAGCTGGATCTCTGTGAGTTCAAGGATAGCCTGGTCTACAGAGTGAGTTCCAGGACAGACTCCAAAGCAACACAGAGAAAACCTGTCCCAAGAAAACAAACAAACAGTGTGTGTGTGTGTGTGTGTGTGTGTGTGTGTGTGTGTGTGTGTGTGTTCTAATCACAATTGGATCTTAATTCCTAAGGTTGTATAAAAATATTTCCATAGAGTCTGAAAAGACAGCTCAATGCTCGATGGTGAAAATACAATATTGCTCTTGCAAAGGACCCAAGTTTAGTTTCCAGTACCCACATAGGCTAGCTCACATCCACCTCTAACTCCAGCTCCAGGCGATCCTCTGGCCTCTAAGGACACCTGAATTCATATGCACATGAATACACACACACACACATACACACACACACACACACACACCATATAGTTTAAAAGTAAATCACTAGGCATAGTGGTACACACCTTTAATCCCAGCACTCAGGAGGCAGAAGCAAACTCCAGGCCAACCTGGTCCACATAGTGAGTGAACTTTGGTAGAAGAGTACCCCTGTTTGTGAGTTCGTGCTGGGACCTTAGAAGAAAAGTGAGATGTTATTTATGCCCCCCACCCCAGGAAAGGAATTTTAGATCAGAGGCTTAAAAGATAGTAGGCAGAATCTGCTAAAAAAAAATTTAAAGTGAAAAAGTAATCTATCATTCGTTTGGCAAAAGCAATATTACATATCAACATTTCAAAATATTAATATTTTACTTCTCATATGGAAAGGTAGAGTCGATAACTTTTTAGCAGTTTACTGTATTTCATTAAGCAAATTCTCATAACTGTCAGGTCAGTGGCAAATTTGCTTCTTGAGTTCATCAGAGCAAGATTTGGAGAGAAGCTAAAGGCAAAATGCTTGCTTGTTGGGGAACAGGGGAGCAGCTTGCCTATTTCTATTTCATTCAGGTAAGAACTGGCTCCTAACTCTCTCTGCTCTCCTTCCCTGCTCTCCTTGCTCCTGATTTCTGGTCTCTGTTGCTGGTTTTGATATACTCAGGGAAAATCCTAATAAAGGCTGTCTTGTGGTGAAGACCTAGTGGGATGGAATCCCAGTGCTGGGAAGGGCTGTTTATCAACAGCATTAACATCAGAGATGGCCACTGCCCAAGGCATCTAGGATTCAGACCCTGACCACTCTGGAGGGGGAAGAAAGCCCTTTGCTTCTACTTTTCATCAGCCTCTATGCAATTCTAACACTATTCACTTCACACACAGGTTCTTGTAAAAGAATTTCCATATGACAAAGAGGTAGGACAATATAAGCTAAACAATATAAGCTCTTGTGATCCATGATACGGAATTTGGATTGGGGACCGGTGAGATAGCTCAGTGGGTAAGGGCACTTGCCACCAAGCCTGACAGCCTGAGTTTGACTCCCAGAGCCACATGGAGGAAGGAGAAAGCAGACTCCCTAAAGCTGTCCCTTAACCTCTACATGTGTGCACATCCACACACGTATTCACAAAGCAAATGGGTAAGTGTAAGAGAATTCAGATTTTCATTATAAATACAATGGTAAACATATTTGCAATTGTGCTCCATAACAAACTCTCAAATTTAGAAAGATTATGTAGCTTGCCAGCTTGGACCAAAGATGTAGAAAAGAGGCTGCCTCTCAAGCTCCTTGTCATACTTGTGAATTGAAGTTGCCAGAAAAAAAAAGATGACTCTTATGTGTAAATTCTGCCAAGCTGATCGATTACCTGACTGATTGATTGATTGATTGACTGATTGACTGATTGACTAAGAACTTTGTAATCAAAGAGAGTAGATCCACAGCCAAATTATCTTGGATTATGATTAGTTCCTTTGGTAGCTGTCTTAGTCATTGTTCTATTGCTGTGAGGAGACACCATGACCAAAGCAACTCTGATTACAGAAAGCATTTAATTGAGAGCTTACCGTTTCAGAGGTTTAGTCCGTGATTATCATGGCAAGGAGCATGGCAGCATGCATGGCTCTGGAGCAGTAGCTTCGAGCTTCTTCCTGATCCACAGGCTCATAGAGAAGAAGAGAAACATGAGCTTTTTAAACCTTAAAGCCTATCCCCAGTGACACACTTCTCCAAAAAGGACACCTCCTATTACCTCTAATCCTATCAAAGAGTTTCACTCCCTGGTGAAAATATATGAATATCAATATGAATATATGAGCCTATTGGGGGCCGTTCTTATTCAAACCACCACATTCTACTTACTCCTGAGCCCCATATCATAATACAAAAATGCATTCAGTCCAGCTTCAAAAGTTCCCATAGTCTGTTACAGTCTCCACACTATTTAAAAGTTGAAAGTTCACTATTATATAGTGGTGCACACCTTTGTTCCCGACACATAGGAGGCAGATGGGGCTTTCTGAGTTCGAGGCCAGCCTGGTCTACAGAATGAGTGAGTTCCAGGTCAGTCAGGGCTACACAGAGAAACCCTGTCTAGAAAAAAAAAAAAAAAAAAAGTTTAAAGTCTCTTCTGAGTCCCATGGCAACATTTTAACTGTAACCTCCTATAAAATCAAAATCAAAAATATCATGTACTTCCAACATACAAAGGCACAGAATACACACCACCATTCCAAAAAGGAGGAAAGGGAGTGTATTGAGGAAATACTGAACTGAAGAAAGACCAAAAACCACCTGGGCGAATGCCAAATTCTGCATCTGCACGTGTGATGTCTAAGCACTCTTCAGATCTCCAACTCTTTCTCCAGCTTTATTGGCTGCAGCATATTTCCTTGGGTTAGTTCCACACCTGGTCTGCAGCTCTTCTTGGCAGGTATCTCACATCTCTGGCATCGCCAACACCTTGAGATCACCAAGGCAATCTAGGCTTTACCTTCACAGTTTCAAGCAATGGCCTTCCATTCAGGGGCACCCCTGACACACACCTGGCCTCCGCAGCTTTCCTTAGCCATAGAGAGAGATCCCACCACCCCTTTCTTGTATCTTTGACTCTAAAGCCAAAACCATGTGGCCAAAGCTGCCAAGTTCTTCTGCTTGATGGAACTGGAACTTGGCCCCTTTGCTCAATTACATTGGCATTAGCTTTCTGCTGTTGATAGTTCCCTTCACAGCTAATGCTTTCATTCAATTATTTTTCACAAATTGGAAGTCTAGCTAGGTGGGGTCTTGACCTGAGGCCACCACTCCCTTTATTCCATTTAGCATCAGTCTTTTCTTTTAACTTTTTATCTCCTTGATCACTGGACTTAGCTTCATTACACTTTCTGCTGCTCCTGTTCTCCTCTACACAATACCATTAATCCAAAACTGTTGATTTAGCCACAGGCAGAATTTTGGGACAAGGGCTGAGAGCAGCCACATTCTTTGGTAAAATACCATTACGGTCTCCAGGACACTCACTAATATGTAAGAGATCTGCCAACTTCTGAGAATACCTATCCCAATTATGCATTCTGGGACTAGAGAAATAACCACATGATAAGTTCGGGGACCCACTGGACCTTCAGTCCATTAACCACCTGACCTTCCTAAGTCCTGCTTTAACTGGAGAGCAACAGTGTTTCTTGGGATCTCCTGGAATCAGCATTAATTCTGATTATTAGCTTTCCCCTGGTGTACAATTACAGTAAAGGGTTGTAGGTCCCACTTGGAAGGACTGGAGAAAGGCTAACAGTAAAACTTTCCAGTATTTTACCAAGGTCCTTTTTCAGGGTACCTGGCCATTCAGGGGGTTCTGGGTCTGCAAACTGGCTCATCAGGAAATCGGTTTCAGGGACTGGGATTCCCTTTTGCCATGATCCAATGTAGCCTTTCTTTCACTTATTTGAGAACTTTTCCTCTTATATAGACCAAACACTGAAGTAAGTTTCTTATCTATTTCATGCCTGGAAACACCATAGTTGATTAGCCAGTACCAAGGTTCACAGGAGTGATGCCACCATAAAATCCACTTTGCTTGTGCTGACCATTAGGGTTCAGGCATTATGGACATTGCTTTGTCTATACTAACCAGTACAATAATTATGATCACCCAGCCTTTAGGGATTCCATGCTGCCATTTTGCTCCTGGTACCTCAGGCCCAGTTAAACCCACTGCCCTTAATTTGTCCAACTGAGCAGCAACATCTCCAACCCTAATGTCTGGTGCAAGAAAAGGGGCCACAACAAAGCACTTCAAATGTGCTGGTGCCCTCTCACCGTCTTTTGTGTCTTATGGGATTAGTGAAGACCTGTCTTCTGGGCCTTCCCATTGTGGAGTATTAGGTTTTACGGTGTACCCATGTTAACATTACAGTTTTTCTGAGACTTAAAATCTCTTCATCACTAAACCAAGGGTCATAAGACATCTCCAACCCCTTTTTAGTAGGCCATCTTTTAGAAGGCCAACTATTCAAACAAACTTCCGAAACCTTTTTTAGCTGTGGAAGCTTCTGAATTAAACCTAGACTCTTCACTCAATGGGCTGATACCAATACACTTATCCTGATAGAGTTTTACATTCCTTCTACCATTCTCCCATACCATTAAAATCCATTCCCACACATATTCCCAGACTTCTGCTTGAATGAGTTAGCAAACTCATTAAGCTCTTTAGTAGTATAGCTCATCTCCTCCTAGACTATACTTTCTCCCTCTAGGAACCTGCTTACACTTAAGTCTAGTTCTAGGTGTAGAGACAACTATTAGTGGTCCCTAAGAGATATCAGTTTTGTCATGCCTGGCATCCTCTTCTGGGAAAGTCACTGTTGGCTTAGTACACAATGAAGGATTGATTTTCTCAGTCAAATGTGGAAGAGGCACTGTTTCAGGGGCTGGGGTGTGAATGCATCTTCGGCTGAGGGTGGAGAGACTACTTCCTCAAGTAAGATAATCCCTTGAGAATCTAAGGCTTCAAAGTTCTCAGCTTCAATAGGGTTCTCCCACACATCTCCAGTCCAAGTTACAGGATATCATTCTTTACCAATTAATACCCTTACTTTAATGTGGCACCCTCTGAGGCTGGCAGTTGAACTTTTACTGTAATTCAGCCAAACTTATAGTGTGGACTTCAGTTTGATTTTGTACAGCTTGAGCTCTGTGACTGCTGGAGAGGAGACTCTCTTCCAGGACATACTTAGAAAACTTTAGACAGATTATGCACTCTGGAGCCAGTCAATTTTATCCCTAAGTTCACTGTTGTCTTTCATCGTGTTCTAGATGCTAGAAGTTGGTTAATTTTATCATGAGCTCACTCTTTTCCTTTGTTGATTTATCCAGAGATGCTAGGAACAACCAAACAGCATTATCGGTTTCCCTATTTTTCCACAAATTGTCAACAGCTTTATATTCAAACTAGGCAGTAGTGGTGCATGCCTTTAATTCCAGCACTTGGGAGGCAGAGGCAGGCAGATCTCTCTGAGTTTGAAACTAGCCTGGTCTACAGAGGGAGTTCAAGGACAGCCAGGACTACACATAGAGAAACCCTGTCTCCCCCCTCAAAAAAATGTATACACAGAGTCACCAAATCTGTTGCTTCTCAGGATAATCAAATGCATTTGTCTCAAGTTTGTAAAATAATCCACACCATGGACTTCCAATACTCTCCAAGCTTCCAGGAGAGGCTTCGGTTAACTAGAGAGGCTTTGGTAACTGTAGGTTTGGCCAATTGTAAAGCCTTTTCAGATACTTAAAATATTCATCCTTATACTTCTAATGGTCTAAAACCACTCTGGTACAAAAATCTGCATTAGTTAAGCTTCTCTAGATCAACAAGATTGATAGAAATACACACACACACACACACACACACACACACACACACACACACACACACAATTTTTTACAGGCAATGGCAATAGTTGTTCAGTCCACCACACTGGATGTCTCAACTGCTGTTCGGTATATGTCAGAATCTTGAAGAAATAGGCTAGTAAGAGCAAGAGGTCTCAAGGTCAGTCTGGTCTGCATGGAGAGTTCCAGACCAGTCAGAGCTACATAGTACCTCTCTCTCAAAAACAAAAATTCCACATGCAAGCAGACATACACATACATGAACATGCACATACACCACACACACACACACACACACACACACACACACACACACACACACACACACACACACGAGAAAAAAATTAAAATAGTGTGCATTAAAGTATCATTTTTTGCATCTTATCATTTTTTGCTTCATGTTTACAAAAGCATTATAAGCCATCAAAATCATAATTTTATAAGAGGAAGGCAGAATGATTCCTGTCAGAGTCAGAGACAGATAACAGAGGAACACACTCACTAAAAGGCTCTGGCAGCACAGGAAGTGATGGACTTCAGTGACCATAAACACAAGAGGAAAGACATTAAAGCAAATGAGGAAGAAATGCTGCCCTCTCTAGACATCGTCTTAATCAGCAGGGCTGAGATTGACTCCACTTTATTTCATCCTGTAAATATGATCTATGGAGACCTTGCCCTGCTCTTCACAGAGGGTATAACAGTTCCATCAGGGATTGTTGAAGCCGTGGAATGTATACACAGTGTTGCTGAGCCAGGTCCATGCCTGCAATCCCAATACTTCAAAAGCATAGCAGAAAGGTTGCCATGAGTTCAAGGCCAACCTGGACTGTGTGGCAAGTATCCCAATCTCAAAAGAAAAAAAAAATGAGTGAGTGAGTTAGACAGACAGACAGACAGACAGACCAAGATTCATGCTATTTTATATCAGTAAGATAGCTGGAGAGTCTGTGAAGAAGTTGAAGAACTGCTCAGGGAAGAGGGTTGAGGAACATTTTACTCAATCCTTAAAGTATCTCTGACATTCATCTCCATCAATCCCTTCTCCACTGCTGTTGCCAGGAAACCATGGCAAAGCTTGGACACAGCACCATTAGTAACTGAGGGGAAAATAGTGGATAATTCTAAATAAGCCCAAGGTGGATGGCAGTGTCTGGGAGGGTCTTTCTTACAATCAGGTGAAAATCTGCCATCGCTGAAATTGTTGGCCCCAAATCTCAGCAAAACTAAATTGGAGAGAAAAACTGAGGTCACGTTCACCTCGTCCCTCCAGTGTTTAGGAAAAGATAAGCACAGCGATGCTCCCCAGCCCATCCTTGGGAAAGCACAGCTGCCTCCAGTATGTAAACATGGCCATTTTCTCCCCTTTGACTTATAGGATGAGTGCTGTCATAAATGATACAAGCAGAGGGCTGCAACTGAAGGTCATCAGTCTTCCTTCCCAACTATCACAGTGGTGATTGCGTTCTCCCCAGAAGTTACATGTTAGACGGAGTATTCCATAATTGCTTGCATCTGTTTAGAGCATGGAGCTACCAAAGGGCAGGTCATTCATTAAAGATAAAACCAGGCTGGGGAAAACACAATATTTAGGATAAAGGTATCATCTCCATGTAACAATGGGAAATAAGAGGGCCTTGTTATGTCCTAGCACTTGGGATTCTGAAAGTTGTGCCTATTTCTGGTCGATTTCTGTGTTACTCAGGGTTCTCTAGAGTCACAGAATTTATGGAATGAATATAGATTGACAACTGAGAATAATATCACAACTTCATTATTTGACTAAACATAAAAAGGAAAACCTCATCTTTCCTTTCATTGGTGGCCTCTGCTGTTTAACAATTTGAAGTTCCAATTTCTAGAAACAATGATGACCAAACCAAAAGAATATTCCTGGCACTTGCCATGAACTTGACTGGATCCTATGATGGATAAAAGACACAAGCTGGGTCTAACCATTGTGCATATGGGGCTTACATTCCAGCAGAGAGCTGCAGTGTGGAACAGAAGTACCTATACCATGAGTGAGAACACAGTAAGTGCCCACAGGAAAGGCAAAGTATTACAAAAGCACAAAAAAGAATAGCCATGGGCAGTGAGAAGCCTCCATGAATAAAGGCACTTGCCTGCAAGCCTGGCAACTTGAACTTGATCCCTGAAACCCCACATAGTAGGAGAAAATCACCTCCTACAGGTGTCCTCTGACCTCCATGAATGTGTACATGCCCACACACACACTAAATACATAAAGAGTAAAACTTTAAGAAGGAGGCAGTCATAGTTGGAGGAAGAACAACCCCTGGGAAGAAACTTAAGTCCACTTGGCAGGAAAGGGAGCAGGCAAAAGCACCTTGGCCTAAGTACTGCCATTTTGACTTCAGACTTCATTTTACCTGGAGGGTGAAACCAAGTTCAGGTTTCCAAGCCCTAGGAGAGCTGGGAATCTTCCAATGGCTGACCCAACTCCTCCTTACATCTTTAGTTACACCTTTATGCATCTTTTAGTTCTTTAGAGACATTATGGCTTTTCCCAACCACAAAAGGAACAGATGAATCTGATTGGTTGGACTGAATGCCTTGCATTGTTTATTGGCTGACGATGGAACATTCAAGGAAGCCCCTAATCTCCAAACTCTGGTTGGTGAAAACTGTGACTGTAACTTGGCAACAAATGTGATGTGTGTGTGTGTGTGTGTGTGTGTGTGTGTGTGTGTGTGTGTGTGTGTGTGTGTTTTTATAAACCCCACTTCTGCCCCTGTTATGGTCTGTCAGGAGAAACAAGGTTACCAAGTCCTTGTCCTGTAACCCTGATTAATCAGTGACCTGCTTATATATGGTAAATTATTAAAAATCTTTGGAACCTATGTTGTCTCTCTCCTTCCTGTGGCACATAACAGGCTAAGTGTAACAGGTAGACTTGGGGGAAAAACCCAAAATCTTCAATGTGTATTATTTCAAAGCCAGCCAGACCCTTCTCAACCACAGATATAATAAACAGCAGAGCTTGGTCATAACACAATTAGATGTAGAGTAGCAGAGGGGGAATGAATGAATAAGTTTGAGTAAAAACTGCAAATAACAGGTAGTCCCGCCATTTTGGTGGACTTGGGTTTTCTTTTGATTATTGTTTATTTTTTCCTCGCCTAGTTTCTGGTTCTAGTATTCCTTCCCCTTGTTCTTTTCATAGTATCCAATCTTTCCTTTAGGGGATCTGACTTCTCTGACAGTCATGTCCCAGTAGAGCTCTAAAGATGGAACAAGAGTATAGAAGCTGAGTGTGGGGACCAGCACTTATAATCACAATGTTTGCAAGCTACTGCAAAAGGATATAAAGCTTAAAGCCAGCCTGAGATGCCATAGCAAGACTATGCCAAGAGAGAAAAAGGGGGAAAGAGAGAGAGAAGAGGAGGAACGGGGTTTTCCATAGACTGGTATGATTGGAAGCTGTTTAGATGAGTTGGTGAGTACCAGAAGGTAAGGAATGGGTGAATTCCTTCAACTATTTACAACCGTTTAAAACTATGGGGGAGAGATGACAGATTTGGCAAGGACTTGGAGAACTGAAGGATCTAATGAAGGTCAGCTTCGTTTTCTTTTTTTAAAATCTGATTCATGTACATTTCTTTTAATTTATTCGTTTAATTTAGAAACAATCTTATTTTACATATAGTCTCCTTTTTCTTTTTCGTTTTTTTTTTTTTTTTTTTTTTTTTTTTTGGTTTTTTGAAACAGGGTTTCTCTGTGTAGCTTTGGAGCCTATCCTGGCACTTGCTCTGGAGACCAGGCTGGCCTGGAACTCACAGAGATCCACCTGCCTCTGCCTCCCGAGTACTGGGATTAAAGGCGTGCGCCACCAACGCCCAGCGTCACCTTGGTTTTTAATGGAGATTATTTGAACCTCATAGGAAGAACCTAACTGAGAGCAAAGGTTACTGTGCTTAAGACAGCAGGAATCATTAAAGTTCTGATGGTTCTTAGAAGGTGAGTGGCAATTCCACCCAGAGCATGGGCCGCCAAGTCCTTCAGGAGGATCATGAGAATCAGAGGATCAATGATAGCTGCACATGAAAAGAGTGTGTTGGTGTCAAAGAAAAGAGGTAATTCACAGACAATGGCTTCTGTTCTGAGGAAGTGTGAGTGATGGAGGATTAAGTGACCCAATAGATGAGAGGTAAGAGGAAGAAGGAAACAGAATGGAAAAGAGGGGAATTCGCTACAAATACCTCCATGGTAAATTGTTGAGTGCAGTTGTTTATTTGTGCATTGGTTTGCCATACCAATCAAAGCAGTTGAACTGAAAGAGACAAGTTGTTATTAAAAGTAGGTTAAATAAGTTGAAAGTAAAATAATATGTCCAACCATCCAACTTTAGACAACTTTCAGAGGTCTGGATAAATGCAAGTTTAAATCACAAAATTAAGGCTGGAGATAGGGCTCAGAAGTAGTTAAAAGCACACATTGCTCTTGCAGAGGACTTGAGCTTGATTCCCAGCACCTATATCATGTGGCTTACAACCCAGCTCTGGGGTATCTGATGCCCTCTTCTGGCCTCCACAGGCACCTGCACTCATGTGCACAAACCTACACATCACATGGCATATACCAGAAATACACAAGAATAAAAAAAAAAAATATTTTTAAAAAGACCTTAAATCCCAAAACTGAAATGAATTTTGGAATTAGAAAAGAATTTTGAAACCAATCACTAAAGTTTGTGTGCCCATTGGTTAATATTCCCATTACGTGAAAAGTATTCGTTTTTATGAATTACATACTACAGGCAACTACTCCAAACATCCAAATTTAATCACTATAAGGCTAAATGCATTGTCTAAGAAAATATACAAATGAATGCTTTTTCTTAGAGGCTTAGCTATAAAACCCTTATTCTACCACAAATGTTTTAAAGGCATCATAAACAACAATTGCCTGACATAAATCAAGATTTATATTTGCAAAGCAATATCACTGGTGTCTGTTATCTACTGTGATTGATCATCTACTTACCTCAAACTCATCTAAATGCCAATCAGAGTGTGTTCTGAAAGCAGATTTGATCTAAAGTAGGGGTGGGGGACTTTAAAAACCAATGCATTAGTGGTTGAAGATTTTTAATTCCTCATCTTAAACATACTCAAGATCTAGATCATAATAGCCAAAGTAACATGGAAGATGATCAAGACAGTTGCTTTCATGTTCTTTTTTTTTTTTTTTTTTTTTTTTTTTTTTTTTTTTTTTTTTTTGGTTTTTTGAGACGGGGTTTCTCTGAGTAGCTTTGGAGCCTATGCTTTCATGTTTTGCTCATTTATTTTGTGAGACAGTGTCTCTTAGAACCCAGCTGGTTTTGAACTCACAAGATAACCAAAAATGATCTTGATCAATTGATTCTCCTACTACCACCTCCCAAATGCTGGAATCACTACTGTGTTCTATACCCTGCTGAATCTTAGAAGTCTCTGGAGTATAACTTCAAAGACAGGGTTGACAACATTCAAAAAAGGTCAAATAGATGACCTAGAAAGGATTCTGGGCTCAAGCTTATTTTGTCTCATTATAATTTTTTTCAAACCACATTTTTATCACACTTTAAAAACAATGTCGTCAGACAGTGGTGGCACAGGCCTTTATTTAATCCCAGCACTCTGGAAGCAGAAGCAGCGGGATCTCTGTGAGTTCAAGGCCAGCCTGGTCTCCAGAGCTAGCTACAGGTCAGCTCCAAAGCTACACAGAGAAATTCTGTCTTGAAAAACCAAAAGAAAGAGAGGGGAGGGGCGTGGAATATGTAAGACTATACTGCTGAAAGTAAAGTGGAAATTTAAAGGGAAAACCACAGTATTGGAGTAGCTTCTCTCTGGTCCTCTGAACCAGAGTCTTTTGTATGCAGCATCTGGGTCTTCTTGTTGCCTCAGTGAGTCCTGCACTGGGCTATTATCCTGTTTCTCTGTGCTTTTCAACTACCTTATCATTCTCTGAATTTATGATATTCTGCCACTTTCTCTTGCTGGAATATAAGTTGTTCTATCTTCCTGACTCTTCAAATTCACCACAACACATGGCAGTGGCTTGTTATCATCCATCTTTACCAAAAGAACTAAAGTAGTTCCTTAACGTCGTTTTTCTCCATCCCTACATTCTCAGATAATACCCCCAACTCAAGCTCTCCCTCCCACCCTCTATCTCCACCCTCTCTCCCATCCCTCCTCCCTCTCCCCATCCTCTCATCTTCATCTAAAGGGGAGAGCAAGTCAGTCCTTTCTGTCACTAGTTACTAACTTGATATTATTGTTCTAGACTATCCATAAAATCCTCCCTTCCGAAATCCAAGCTGCCTTGGAAGACCAGCCTCTCCTTTTCCATCGACTCTGACTACCTGTTGACAGCAGTGTCTGGTTCCCATTTTCTTATGTCCCACATCATTACAGACAATTCTCACAGCTCTATGGAAACAGTTTAAATTAGTGGTGGTACGGATGAGTTTGGACCTCTTCTGTGTGCCAAGGATGCTTCTGATGCTTCTACCCATGAACTCTCCTGATCTTCCCACCGATCCCATAAGACATGTGCCACTTTCAATCGTGAGTTACAGGTGAGAAAGTGGACAGGGCAATCCAGGCTGCCCGACCACGGAGGCACCCTTTACACCATCATTTATGCTGTCTCCACATTAACCTCCCAGAATGAGTCCCTCCTGCCGTAACAGCTTCCCCAGCCACATCCAACAACCTGGGGACACTGAGAATTGCTCACATTTGAAATCCTCACCTTTAAAACCCCATTACACCCCCAACCGTTCACCTGGTCCTGTAACTAGCTTACCTTCTACACGACCTCCTCTGGGGGGGGGGGGCGTTCTTCTGGTCCTTTGGTCTGTTACACTGATATGCCCTTTTCTTTCTAAACCACTTAGCAACTGTCTAACCAGGATTTGAAACAAGGAGCCCCAGCCACATCCTCCATCATCACCTGCTCCCTGAGAGTCGCCACCGTAAACCATTGTAACCCTTTGCCTTTCCCTGGCTTTCCTGCCCAGACCTCAGAGCACCTTTGCCATCAGCGTTGTCCCATTGGGATGCTGTCCCAGCTGTCGCCTTGCTTCAGGCTGGGATCTCTGTCCTCACTTGTTTCCCTTGTTTTCGTCTCTCTCCCGAAAATGTTTATTTGACTCTTCCACCCAGCCCTTCAAGGCTGCGTCTCTTCACTAGCTTCTCAGAATTTTACATTAATTCTATTATAAGCTATTTTAAGAGCATAAAAATGTTCAAAGTAAAATATGAAAATGAAAACAAATCGCACATCACACGATTTGTCAGATTCTCTTTTTGGAAAATGTATGAAAAACACGGAATTCCCTTGGGTGAAATTCAGAAATCCCATTCTCAAGTTTCTTCCCGGGGATAAGCATGGTGATGATTATAGTGTTCATAAGGCTAATGCATATTTTTATAATGCATATGCAATTTTCTTGCATATTACATGTGATATAAAATAATATACTCGTACAATAATTTTTCAGGGTTGAAACCTAATGTAAGTTATACACATCATTAAATAATTTATTCTTTTTTGGTCACATTTCCAACATTGTTTTAAGATTTCTTTATTTTTATGTTATGTGCCTGAGTCTTTTGTCCGCATGTATATATGTACACTACATGTGTGCCTTGTGTCCAGGAGGCGGGAAGGGGCTATAGGACTCCCTGGAAATGCAGTTACAGGTGATTTTGAGAGCCCTGGGGGTGCAGGGAACTGAACCAAGTCTTAAGTAAGAGCAGCAAGTGCTCTTAACCACTATGCCATCTCTCCAGCCACTCCCTGCTTTGCTTTTGAAAGATCTAAAACAATTGCTTCATTTCCCTTCTGATGGACATTTAAGCTATCCCAGATATTTTATAGCTGCAGAGATGCTGTAGTGAATATTCTTCTTTCTCTCTGTGTGCATAGAAGAGAATTGTTCTTCAAACTGAGCTCAGGACAGCCTATACTCTAGGTTGGGGAGGGGGTTGTTTGATTTTTTGTTTGTTTGTTTGTTTGGCTTTTGTTTGTTTGCTTTGTCTTGTTTTTTTGAGACAGTGTTTCTCTATGTAGCTCTGACTGTCCTGGAATTCACTCTGTAGACCAGGCTGGCCTAGAACTCAGAGATTCTCCTGCCTCTGTCTCCCAAGTGCTGAGATTAAAGGTGTGAGCCACTACCATCCAATTTACACTCTAGCTTTTAAATGAGCATGCTAAACAATGTTTCCTTATATTTGCATCCAGGCGTGTCACCTACCCCCCTGACCCTTTCCTATTCTCCCTCCCTACCCCCACTGGTCCCTTCCTGTTCCAAAGAGTCTTCCTTCTACTTTTGTATCATATTACATATTTTTTTAAAATCTACATCCAGCATAGGGAGGAAACATGATATTTGTTTTTCTGAGTCTAACCCATTTCTCTTAACATGATAATCTTCAGTTCTACCCATTTTCCTGCAAATAACATAGTTTTGTTCCTTTTATGGAAGAGCAAAATTGTCTATTCCAAGTTTTCTTTGTTCATTCCTCTGTTGATAGACATATAAGTTGATTCCATAACTTGGCTATTTTGAATCATGCCACAGAGTACATGTATGTGTAATTTCTCTGTGGTATGCTGACTTAGATTCCTTCAAATATACACCCAAGAGTGGTATGATAGCTCATATGATGATGATTTTTTGAAGGAAACTCCATTCTGGTTTCTACAGTGGCTGTACGAATTTACATTCCTATCAAAAATGTGTGAGTATCCCCACCCACCCATCCTCCTCAGATTGTGTTTTTTCTTGATGATTTCCATCTGACTTGAATGAGATGGAACCTCAATGCATTTCCCCCAAAGAATGTTGAACATTTTTTCATGTATTGACCATTTACAGGTCTTTCAAGAACTATTACTTAAACTCATTATCTCACTTGTTTATTTGTTTGCTTTGTATTTGGTGTTTGGTTTCTTGAGTTCTATATATATTGTACATATTAGTTCCCTGTCAGGTGTAGAGACAGCAATGATTTTTTTCCCCAATCTGAAGGCCATCTCTTCTTCACTCTTTTGTTTCCTTTGTTATTGCAGAAGTTTCTTAAATTTTTTTGTTGTTGTCTTTTGTTTTTGGTTTTTCAAGACAGAGTTTCTCTGTGAAACAGCCCTAGCCCTAGTCCTGACACTAGCTTTGCAAACCAGTTTAAACAATCGATTGGCCATGGGAGAAGAAAAAAGTTTGTGAACAGAACAATGAAAAAATAATCCAGAATACAGCTCAAACACACAGAGACACACACCCAGGCGAGGAACTACTGACACACACACCACCAAGGGTGAATGTCCAAAGCCAAACATCCACAGTACCTCCCATGTGACTCTGACATGACATTCTAGAATGCATGAAACTACAGACAGAGATCAGATTCACTTTGCCCAGGAGCTGGGTGGGGCAGGAGACAGGGACTGACTATACTAGGACATGAAGTGATGCAAGCATTCTGTGTTATCACACACCTGCACGTGCTCAAACTTGTGAACTTCATTTCTCTTTTTAAAAAAAGTGATAATTAACTACGCATTGCTGCACACACTTTTACTCACGGCACTTGGGAGGCAGGGACAGGTCAATCTGTAAGTTTAAGGCCAGCCAGAATATACAGTAAGATTAATTAGTTCAAAAATAAGTAAATAAGTCCGGCATTGGTGGCGCACACCTTTAATCCCAGCACTCGGGAGACCGAGGTAGGCGGATCTCTGTGAGTTCGAGGCCAGCCTGGTCTCCAAAGCTACACAGAGAAACCCTGTCTCGAAAAACAAAAACAAACAAACAAACAAACAAAAAACCAGAGTTTTAGAAGCTGGAGATACAGCTCAAAGGTATATAATTACCTAACATGCAAGACATCCTAGGTTTGATCCCCACTGCAACAACAACAACAATCATAATAATAAATGTTGAACCCCAAACCTACATTGATAGAAATTTTTATTTAAAACTCCCCATGTTGAGCCAGGCAGTAGTGGTACATGCCTTTAATCCCAGCACTTGGGAGGCAGACACAGGCCTCTGAGTTTGAGGCCAGCCTGGACTACAGAGCAAGTTCCAAGATACCCAAGGCTACACTGAGTGACCCTGTCTCAAAACAAAACAAAACAAACAAACAAACAAACAAACATGTTTGTGTGATCAAAAATGACCAAGTGCTCAGCCCTAAACAGTTATACCACCCCCTCTAAGGCCTAAGGAACATCATGGAAAAGGGGACAGAGGGTGTCTAAGAAACTGGTCAGTAGGGAGAGAACTGCAAAAGGTTCTCCCAGATATGGCATAACCATAATCATTATGACCTCACTACAGCTTGCTATACTGAGCCTGCACAAGAATGGGCCTGTCAACAATCAGTCACGGACTGGGGAGGACTCTATGGGGTCCTACCCCCCATCCCCAATAATCATGTACCTATGAATTCTGGGGGAAAGGGAGTCATTATTTTCCATCCTATACCCACTGAGGAGCCAAGCAGGCTGCAATGGTTAGTTCCAAACCTATTGTCACACAGATGGGTTATAAAACAGAACAGAAGAACATGTACGTGGGAAAGGGAGTAGTGGTGGGGGGGTGACATGGGTATGAGAGAAATAGGAGAGGGTTTGGGGGTGGAAGTCATCACAACCCTAAAACATAGTACGGATGCAGTTGTCGGGAGGAATGTTGGATTCCCTGTAAAGATGGTGTGAAACGCTGGGAGACGGGGGAGGCACACTTCCGGTGTGTCTGTGACAGTTCCCAGACAGGACTGACTAAAAGGGGTGAAGACCACCCCACAGACAGAGATCCCAGATGGAATACAAGGGCAGAATGGGTAGGGGAGCCCATACAGGGCAGGAGTTCAACTTCCTCTGCACCCTGGCAGAAGCTGGTCTGCTCTATGCTACCAAGTTCTGCCTGCCCTGATGGACTGAACCTTCCTCAGGAACCAGAATCAATCCTTCCTTCGTTTAAGTTGTCTTGTCAGGTATTTCATCATCGATTGCAAACAATAGCCTATACGACTCTTAAAGCCTTGCAAAGTCCCTGGCCCGTTGTAAATAATTCTGCTGACTCATTGATAAAAACTGTTATTTTTGCAACTTAAGAAAATATGATCTCTTGTGCATCTATTAGAACTAACATCTAGGCTCATGCATCTTCCTTTGAGGGCCAACATCATTTCACCTAAAACTATCAGGCAAAGTGGGTTTATTCTTTCCCTGTCTACAAACCCACATAACAGGCACTCAGTAATGTAGATGTCACTCTGAGACAGAGCCCCATACAGATGCCACCTCCACAGCCTTAGTCTATTTTTTTTTTTTTTTAGAAAGCACAGGGATGAGTGTACATTATCATCTCTTAGAGCAAATGGCACTCAGCTTGACCAAGTTTAATGTCCATATAAAAATCAGAAATGCTACAAATTGAGGCATATAGAAGCATCTCTCGTCTCCCCTTCAGGCTCTATCTGCCATCTGAATCCTCCAGCCCCACTGCCAAGCTGCATCTGACCACTTTCTATCTAGAAAGCTCATTCTCGGTGAAATACTTGAATCAGAACTAATTACAGCAGTAACTGAAATGGTCCCGGGGACGCATGCCCCGCACAACAAGGGTACTTTTACTGGCTCACTTAGCCGTACTGTGCCGGGTCTGTTAATGTGCTCTGCCAGGCTTCACTGCAGACATACTTCAGCAAATGTAAGTCTGCAGTTAAAGTAATAGAGGGCCAAAGGAGCCTGGAGAAATAAAGAGTCAAATTCATCTCCTTGGAAATATGTTTGAAAACAATCTCTCTAATGGGGATAAGGGATTGAAGAGGTTCATTTCAGGGCAGATGGCAAAGCTGAGGCTGGGTCAGTTTTGTAGTTTGTCCTCACTCATTGGCTTTCTGCTGCCTCCATCTGACTTGGGTGTTCAAAAGGAACCAGAGGCTGCTCAGAGCAAAATGGTGTGCTGGGGGCTGTGATATTCAAGGTCTCTGGCACACAGCACCTGACGGAGAGGGGTGATGGACAAGGCTTGCTTCTTTTTAATCACATGATAAACATGGGGTTCTTGTTCTCTGGGGAGAAAATAAAATGGAAAAAAAGAAGAAGAGAAAGAAAAAATGCATTCAGTAAGGAATTGTCATCAGCTTCTAGCTCATTGCATTATAGAAGAAAATAGAAGAATAAGCATGTAGACAGTGTCTGAAGACAGGCATCAGATGGTAGTCAACACTACTCTGAGCCACAAATCAGAAAGGAACTGATATATATATATATATATATATATATATATATATTATATATATATGGAAGCAAACTCACACCTTTAATCCCTGCACTCGGGAGGCAGAGACAGGAGGACCTCTGAGTTCAAGGTCAGCCAGGTCTACAGAGTGAGTTCTAGCACAGCCTGGGCTACACAGAGAAACCCTGTCTTGTAGCACTAAATAATAAATGACCCAGAGACTGATATTGGGATTCAAACTTTAAGCTGAATATTCAGAAAAGCAAAGCACCTGGCCACTAGCTTCTTACCTCTACCTCAGGCAGAATGGGCTGATTCTGTCTCCACGAGCTCTCCCCAAGACTCAGCCTGTAACCTCTTGTCAGCGTGGCTGAAGAATGAATGCCTCTCTGAAACCTTGTTTCTGTCATATATGTTCCTAATGTTGGAATTAAAGGTGTGAGCTATAATTCTCCTTTAGACTGATTCACTCTTGTGTGGATAAGGGTGGCCTTGGACTCACAGAGATCCGACTATCTCTTAACCCCGAGTCTTAAATATGTCTACCACCTAGCTTCTGGCTGCTGGAATTAAAGGTGTGTACCTGGCTTCTATGGCTTGTGACTGGCTTTGCTTTCTGAATCCTCAGGCAAGCTTTAATAAATCGTAAATAATATATCACTAAACT
Organism: Cricetulus griseus; assembly: GCF_003668045.3. Lineage (NCBI taxonomy): Eukaryota > Metazoa > Chordata > Mammalia > Rodentia > Cricetidae > Cricetulus > Cricetulus griseus. Next base: position 52,246,605 of record NC_048598.1, read on the forward strand.
GTCTTGAAAAATGGGAAAAGAAAATCTCAAGATATGGATGATTATGATATCTAGGGGATCAGAGCCAGCAACAAGGACCTTGGTTGAGTCACTTTCTATGTGTCATGTTCATGTTCTACTGTGTTCCCTGAGCTTTGAAGGGACCTGAAATAAGCTTCTCAAAATTATAAATTAAGAAAGAGGGCTGGGAAAAAAAAGAAAGAAAGAGGGCTGGAGAGATGACTCAGAAAGTAAGAGCACTGGCTGTTCTTCCAGAGGACCCAGGTTCAATTCCCAGAAACTACATGGCAGTTAACAACTGTCTGTAACTCCAAGATCGGACACCCTTGAATAGATAGACATGCAGGCAAAACAAAATAAGAATAAATAAATTATTTTTTAAATTAAGAAATAACTACATCCAGGTGGTGGTAGCACACTCCTTTAATCCCAGCACTCAAGAGGCAAGGCAGGTGAATGAATCTCTGTAAGTTTGAGGCCAGCCTGGTTCTACAGAGTGAGTTTCTGGACAGTCAGGGTTACACAGTGAAACCCTGTCTGAAAAAAACAACAACAAAACAAAACAAAAAATAGGAAAAGAGAAAAGAAGAAAGAAGGAAGGGAGTGAGAGAGGGAGGGAGAGAGAGAAGGAGGAAGGAAGGAAGGAAGGAAGGAAGGAAGGAAGGAAGGAAGGAAGGAAAAACTCCAAATTCAGGACAGGATTTACCACTGAAAAGGAATTTAGAAATTTAGTAGTTTTAATGCTATCCTACTACCAGATGCAGCTGTAAAACTCTGGGGTGTGGGTAAGCATAGATAGAACTAAAAATCCCCAGTGATAGATCCTGAAAATTTAAATTTCAAAATAGTCAAGAGATTATGATGATCAGTTAGACTTAGTAACCACATTCTGTCTACCCACCATTATAGTTACCATAGGTCCTGTAGAAATTTCTACTGTGGGGCTGGAGAGATGGCTCAGCAGTTAGGAGCAATTACTGTTCTTGCAGAGGACCTGAGTGCAGTTCCCAGTAACTGCATGGCAGCTCACATTTATAGGCACCAGGCATGCACATATATTCATGTAGGCAAAACACCCCTACACATAACTCTAAAACAAAAAAAAAATGTTCCACTGTGGATGAAGGGACCAGCTCCCCATTTCAGCAGCCATAACAGCCTAACACATGCTTGCCTGACCTTTCCTTGGTCACTAGGAGGTCAGATGTCTGCCTCATGGCAAGGAACCAATCAGAAGTCAGCTGGTGGTGCTGTGCTTTACGGCTCTGGGTGTGCTTTACGGACAAGTGCACAGCTATGACGCGCAGAGCATAGTAACTACCCTGGGAGGGCCTATGGGCCATAACAACCAGTTGACCAATCAACACAAGGCAAACCCTCCAAGCCTGGAGGCACACCAATCCTGAGGCTGTACGTAACCCTAGACACTCTCCTTATGCTGCCCTATAAGATCTCTATGCCATGGCTTCGAAGCGTCTTTCCTAGCCATCCGCCATGGTGGATGGATGAAAGGCCCCAGCTAACATGGGGTTAGCTCGTTAAACAACTGCAATAAAGCCTCTTGCTGTTTGCATCAAGCTTTCGCCTCTGCCTGGTGATTGGGGTGACTGCAGTCCTGGGCTGAGATCCTGGGGGCCTGAGCCTCTGGGGGGGTCTTTCAGTGGACAGACACAGCATGTACAATCTCTGCTCCCTATAGCTACACTTAAACTCTTGCTAGAGGCAGGTGTCTTAGTTACATTTTTATTGCAAAGACAAAACACTATGACCAAGGCAATATACAAAAGAAAATGTTTTATTTGAGGATCACAGTTCCTGACAGTCAGAGTCCAAAACCATCATGGTGGGGGGCATGGCAGCAGCAACCAGGCAAGCCAGTCTCTAGAGTAGTAGCTGAGAGCTTCCATCCTGATCCACAAAACAGGAAGCAAAAAGGGAACACTAGGAATGTTCAGGGTTTCTCTGTAGCTCTGTAGACCAGGCTGGCCTTGAACTGGCCTCACAAAGATCTGCTCAACTCTGCCTCCCAAGTGTTGGGATTAAAGGCATGAGCCACCACTTTGCAACTCAGCCTGGGTCTTTTAAAACCCCAATGCCTACCCCAATGACACTCATTCTCCAAAAAGGCCACACCTCCTAATCTTCCCAGACAGGTACACCAACTGGTGGCCCAGTATTCAAGTAGAGTCTACTGAAGCCATTCACATTCAACCCACCACTATTGTGTGCAGTTTTATTCTTTTGTCTTTTTTGTCTTTTTTGAAGTGCGGGACACCCAGCTCCCAAGTATTCTTAGTCAGGAGTGCCAGGCCTTTTGCCTCTAGGCTGTTCCTTTTCTCTTCAGTAAATCTTACTCTGACTCTGTGTACTGCTGTGTGGCTGGATGGCTGGTCCTTCATCTCATTGTTCTCTTGTTCTCCTTTCCCATTTCTCTTTCTGTTTATACGCCCTGTCTGCCAGCGCCACCTATCCTTGTTCCTGCCTCACTATTGGCCATTCAGCTCTTTATTAGGACCATCAGGTGTTTTAGACAGGCAAAGAATCACAGCTTCATAGAGTTAAGCAAATGCAACATAAACAAAAGTCACACACCTGAAAATAATATTATACCAAATACTGAAGTAGGTAACTTTTGACAAACTCCCATCTCCAGGTGCTTAGCACTATTGGAATGTTGTTTATCATCCTGTGTGGTCTTGGTGGACATCATTAAGAGCTGCAGAAAATCCTTCCTACTGCTCTCAGGATGTTTGCAGCTTGAACCATACCCTCCTTGGGGTGGCCACAGGGCAAGCAACATGGCAAACTCCATGCTGAGCAAGGAGAATCTCACTCTGTCAAAAGATACATGTATAAATGTCTACACACATATGCATGCCTGGTAGCCACAAAGCCCAGAAGAGTACTCTAGTTACAGATGGTTGTGAGCTACTATGTGAGTGCTGGGAATTAAACCCAAGTCCTCTGGGAGAGCAGTCAGTGCTCTCAACCTCTGAGCCATCTTTCCAGCCCTGACAGTTTACATCCTAGTTGGGTTTGTTTGTCACTATAGTAAATGGACTGTTATAATGAACCAAGCAGAAGGAATTGTTTCTCATAGTCAGAAAGTGGGTCTGACTGCTCTTGGGACCCTTTTCCTCCTACTGGGTAGCTTGTCCAGCCTTGATAGGAGGGTTTGTGCCTATTCTTACTGTAACTTGTTATGCCGTGTTCAGTTGACATTTTTGGGAGACCTGCTCTTTTCTGAAGGGAAATGGAGGAGCAGAGGATCTAGGGGAGGTGTGCAGAGACTGGGAGAAGAGGAAGGTAGGGAAACTGCAATCAGGATGTATGACATGTGAAAGAATAAATAAAAAGAAAATGAAGAGTGGTCTTGAATGGATGGGTTCAAAGTTACTTTCTTCGTAAGGCAGGAACCAGGAAATGAAAGAACATATAACAGATGAGTTAACATTGGGTCTTCTCAGGCTAGCTTGTAAAGGGGAGGTGCTGGGCTTTATTATGTTGCCAGCAAAGCTGGTCTGCCTAAAAGAACTTGGCTGGCTGGGCTTGGTGGCGCACACCTTTAATCACAGCGCTTGGGAGGCAGAGGCAAGGAGATCTCTGTGAGTTGTTTTTGTTGTTGTTTTGGGGTTTTTTGTTTTGGGGGGGTTGTTTTGTTTTGTTTTATTTTGTTTTGTTTTGTTTTGTTTTGTTTGAGGCCAGCCTGGTCTACTGAGTGAGTTCCAGGACAGTCAAGGCTGTTACACAAAGAAACTCTGTCTCTGAAAAAAAAAAAAAAAAAAAAACCTTCGCTGTTCTCTCTAACCCTGATTTCTCAGAAAGTCGGATTAAGCATATAGCTTGATAAAAGGGAGCATGAACAGGAGTGGCTCCATTTTGATTTTGAGTCTTGTCTTTCAGAGACATTATAGAGCCCAGTCCAGAACATAAAACCCTGGGGTTGTGCATAGTGACAAATATCTGTAGTCTCAGCACTTGGGAGACAAAGGACTCCAAGTTCAAGACTTTGTGTCAGACAAATAAAGTTCTCCTTTAATGACTTGACAATTCTTGTGAAATTACTATGGTCAAGTCTCACCAACTGGTGTTAATGACCTTGAAATCCTTTTCTAAGGGCCAGGCCTCCAGGAATTACACACACACACACACACACACACACACACACACACACACACACACACTGCTCTTCCCAGCTCCAACCATTCCATGGGGTTCCAACTCATGATTTACACTGATGGGGCCTGCTAAAGCCTTAACAGCTGCATGCCTGAGTTTTCACAAGCAGCATGGTTCTGCTGTTTTTGAATCCACAAACCAAGCATGGTGTTGCAGGCCTAGAATCCCAGCCCTTGGGAAGCTGAAATTAGGAAAGAGGTACATGCTAAGACTGTCTCAAAATAAATAAATAAATAAATAAATGTAGCTTCAAATCATTCCATTACTACTGCTTGCTTCCAGAGTTTCTAGCAAGCACCACTTGGACTTTAATCAAAATCTTTCATGTTCTAAATGATTGTTCCTCAGAGAAAATTTACCAATTGGGCAGTTTGTCAGAGAATGAAGGGAAATAAGACAGTCCCTGACCCTATCCACAGTGCTGCTCCAGAAAACATTGGCAGCCTAAAGACACAGCTAATCCCCTTATAAATAGTTGTTCTTCTAAATTGCCAGAAAATTGAGAGGATTAAAACACAATAGAGCTATAAAAGTTAATGCCTCCACAGTAAATGTCAGCTACAGTTCTCTTGTGATTAACTTCCTCTCAGTCATGTAAATTATGTTATGTCATTGGATCTGAGTCACAGATGAGATGGGAAGGGGACAGAAAAGTCATCACAAATCAAAAGTGCACCAATGTCACCTACAGAAATGCAGATATTTAAGGGACTTCAAAATCATTTGGTCATCACTCAGTCTAGACAACATCTTAGAAAGATCTCTGGGCTGGGACAAGAAGAAGAGAATGTGCAGCCTAAAAAGTAAAAGAAGACAGACAGGTGAAACACAAGTCAACTGGTTGTGACATGGAGACCAAATCGCAGAATTAAGCAAAGACGCGGTATTAGAGATCGACCAGCAATCAATAGGGTATAGGTTTTCTTTATTCAGATACACCAGCAAGCAAGGCAGGGAGGCCAGAGAGACGGAGTCCCCACGTCTCTCCAGCCCTTAAGGAACCTCCTTTTAAGCCGGGCGTTGGTGGCACACGCCTTTAATCCCAGCACTCGGGAGGCAGAGGCAGGTGGATCTCTGTGAGTTCGAGACCAGCCTGGTCTACAAGAGCTAGTCCCAAGACAGCCTCCAAAGCCACAGAGAAACCCTGCCTCGAAAAACCAAAAAAAAAAAAAAAAACTTAATAGTGTAAAACATCTAAAATTAACAATCATAAAGGTGAAATATAAAAAGATACAATAATCTGCTATTGCACATCCTATGTCTATTCCAGCTAAGCCCTAAAGTCATGTGGAAAGGGTGTCTAACTTGAACACCTCCTTCCAATTCCAACTCTAAACAATAAGAAGGTCATTCTTAACTAGGCTTACACTACCCTAATAAACAATAATGGGGAACGGGGGCATAGCATCTTCTAAGTTACTTCCTGCTGAAATGGGACAATGGTAGCCACGTGGGGTCCTGTGGAAAAAAAAATGCCAGTACAGGGAAAGTCTCTAATGAGTTATCTCTGGTCCATGTTAGATGAGATTTGCTTGATTAAAGATCTAGGTTGAAATCCTCAACTTGATTGAAGTCAGTACTCGAGGTTCTGGTTGGAGTGTCAGTCGAAACGGAGTTGAATCCAGTGCAACTGGAGAGGTATGGTCCAATTCTTTTTCTGGAGCATGCAGGGATTGTTGTCAGGCTGGTTCTCATTGGCTGTATGGGACTCAAACATAAGTGTCATCAGAGAAATGTTCGCTTGTACATGTATGTGTACTGGGAAAGGCAATCCTTGAAAAACGACAATTATGAGAGGGTGTAGGCCTTGAAAGAAAGAGCCAAAAAAGGACAAAGATAGTCCTCTAATATTTCATTTATTCTATATTACAGCCATTGGCTTCTTGATATAACACAGAAACTTTAAAATTTTGTTAAATAACATTCTTGGATTTTAGGGTAGGAAAGCCAAATCCAACTCTAAATCCAGCATCAATTTAATTAGCTCAGTCAGTAGAGCATGAGACTCTTAATCTCAGGGTCGTGGGTTCGGGCCCCACATTGGGTGCCACGTGTTAGAAATCGACCAGCAATCAATAGGGTATAGGTTTTCTTTATTCAGATACACCAGCAAGCAAGGCAGGGAGGCCAGAGAGATGGAGTCCCCATGTCTCTCCAGCCCTTTAAGAACATCCTTTTAAACCGGGCGTTGGTGGCACACGCCTTTAATCCCAGCACTCGGGAGGCAGAGGCAGGTGGATCTCTGTGAGTTCGAGACCAGCCTGGTCTACAAGAGCTAGTCCCAAGACAGCCTCCAAAGCCACAGAGAAACCCGGTCTCGGAAAAAAAAAAAAAAAAGAATCTCAGACTTCCCCTCACCCCGTCCCGGCACACCTGTCGAGGTTACCTGTGGCGGGGCTAGGGTGTCTCCCTACAACACGGGCAAGAGGCTCAAGGACAGGAGGCTGCTGAAGAGAATTTGTCTCCCAGTGGACCTGGAAGTCCCACCATCACTGTATCACCAAGCCCACCCATCATCACTGGACCACCAAGCCCACCCATCATCACTGGACCACCAAACCCACCCACCATCACTGGACCACCAAGCCTACCCATCATCACTGGACCACCAAGCCTACCCATCATCACTGGACCACCAAGCCCACCCATCATCACTGGACCACCAAGCCCACCTGTCATCATTGGACCACCAAGCCCACCTGTCATCATTGGATCACCAAGCTCACCCATCATCACTGGACCACCAAGCCCACCCATCATCACTGGACCACCAAGCCCACCTGTCATCCTTGGATCACCAAGCCTACCTCTGAAGGACCCACTTTCCCTGGACCTGCCCTGCTCTCTGTTGTGGCTGATAGTGCTTCACGTGCAATAAATAAATCACTGGGACACATCTCATGTTGCAGTTTTCCAGGCTGCTTTGTGATCCACAGCATCAGCAGAGGAAACAGCTGCTGGGAACAGGTGAACCCTGATGTGGAACTTGGAGTTTGAGTAGCAATCTCTAACTTACTTGGTGGCTGATAAAAAGTTGTTTAATCTACTGGACCTTCACTTCCTACCTGTGAAATATGGGTGGTGACAGCTCCTTCCATTCACAGGAAGACGAAATGAAACCAGAAGCTGGATGCATCCGGCTCCCGATCTGATGTTTACCTGTCTCCAGTGTGACACCCAGTGGATTCTTAAACCTGCACAATATGGTTATAAAACAGATCATATTCACAATAAAAGCCAAGGCATAGTTTTTTAAAGGAGAGTAGTAATGAGAGCCAACACAGTGTGTACTTATTGCGCAATGGCCCAGGTTCTAGATTCCTCTTCACACCCACCTTTTTTCAAAGTGAAAGAGTTTCTGGCTCCTCTCAACCTAGTTTCTGTAAAGGTGATTGTTTTAATCTATGAGATGTCAGAAAAGTGCGTTAGAAACTGCTTGCCTGGATGCTCCTTCTCTTGCCCTCCCCACACCACAGTAACTGCAGTCTGGGTTAGCCCACCATAAAATAAAAGATATATGGCTCCAGTGCCAAGCATTATGGGAGTCCATAATCTCAGCACTTGGGAGCCCAAGGCAGGAGAGTTCATAGTTACAACCCAGCCTGGGCTATATAGGAAGATGGTCTCAATTTGGAGGGTGAGGTGGGAAGTTTGGTCTATGTAGGCATCACCCAAGCTCAATTACAGGAAACCTAGAGGAGAATTAGCCCAGCTTAAATAAAAAAAAAAAAAAGGAAACTACCCAGCCTCAATCACAAATCTAAAAATCCAAGAGCAAAACAAATGTTTATTATTAAAACCATTCTTTCCCAGCACTCGGGAGGCAGAGGCAGGCGGATCTCTGTGAGTTCAAGGCCAGCCTGGTCTACAAGAGCTAGTTCCAGGACAGCCTCCAAAGCCACAGAGAAACCCTGTCTCGGGAAAAAAAAAAAAAATTCTTTCATTGATGTTTCTATGAGAGCGGTAAAGCCCATTTCAAAGTGATTTGAAACTGGGCAGTGGTGCTGCACATCTTTAATCCCAGCACTCAGGAGGCAGAGGCAGGTGAGCTCTGAGTTCAAGGCCAGCCTGGTCTACAGAGAGTGTTCCAGGACAGAGAAACCCTGCCTCAAACAAACAAACAAACAAACAAACAAAAAAGGTTTGAATGTTAAACAAATTTGAATAATTTGAATGTGTAACAAAATTTTCTATTTTGTTGCATAAGTGGCACAGCCCTTGTTCTCACAGGGCTTCAGTTCCAGCGAAGGAGCCAAGGTCTAAAAAGTTCATAGAGGCGCATTTCAATGAGAGTGAGCTAAGTGCAAAAGCCCTGTGGTGGCAGGGAGTTTGCTGTATTTGAGGTACGGAAGACGAAAGTAGCAAAGTGAAGAAAACAGATGGGATCAGGTCAGAATGGCCAGAAATAAACAGGCAGGAGGTTGCTAAGCCTTTAAACCATGGAGTGGATTTAGGTGTTTGTCCTAAAAATAATGTCAGTTGCAGATGTGGTGGCACATGCCTTTAACCCCAAGAGGCGGAGGATCTCTGCGAGTTCAAGGCCAGCCTGGTCTACAAGAGCTATTTCAGGACAGATGGACAGGCTCCAGAGAAATCTTGTCTGGAAAAAAAAAAAAAAAAAAAAACTAAATAAGTATAATATAATATAAGATAAAATGGTCCCTTGGGAAGCTGGATGTGGTGGCACTCACATTTAAGTCCAGCACACTTGGAAAGCAGAGGCAGGTGTATCTCTCAATTAGAGGCCAGCCTGTCTGGGGGAGGGGGTGGGTTCCTCCAATAAAGTCACTCACCGCTAAGACTGATGCTCTCAGTTCCAGCCCCAGAACGATGGATTCCTGCAAGTTATCCTCTGACCTGCACACTCAAACACATACACACACACACACACACACACACACACACACACACACACATAATTTCTAAATTAAAAGGAGTAGAATTAAATTTGTGGTGCATTCGGGCACATTTATGTTTCTAACAGGTATAAAGTATTCAGTCTTCTCTCCCACTACACCAGTAAGCATGGACTACAGAGAGCTAGTAAAAGTAATGAAGTCTTTGAGGTACGAAGCTTGCTGCTATTAAATCTCCCCTGAGAAATGGGGTGAGCTTGCCAAGTTTGTTGGGTGGACAGCTAAATCTGTAGGCTGGTGGAATGAGGATGAACGTTGGCCATATGGCCGTGGTGGTTGAGAGAGATAATGGGTACTTTATCTAGTCTTCCACTTTCCTGGGACAATGACATAAAGCTGCTCTCATCCTATGAGTGCTTGTCAGCAAAATCTACAGACAGAATCACTGTTTCATAACACCACAGCCTGGGTGGATCACGTTACTCTCAATAGAGGAACTCATAAACTCTACATTTCTTCATCAAATGATTGATCACATTTGCCAGGACCATTTCGCGAGATGGAAGTCCATCAAAGAGCCTTAGTTATCTAGAATTCCTGGATGTCCTGGTCACACTGAGGGCTACTCAAATTGCCTGCCAGATACGGACTCAATAGGAAACTGCTCCCCAGTCAAGTGCCTGACAGAGCAGCAAGAAGGCGCGTTTATATGCTTGGTCAAGGAAGGGGAGGAAGTATTGCAAAGCAGAGACAGAAAGTGCTGTGGAAAAAGATCAGCCAACCTGACTCAACCTTGGAAAGTCCGGCCACCCAGAGTGGGGAGAAGCACTCTTTCCTCAGCTCTCCAGCAGGTGCCGCCCACTGACCAAACCCAACCAGGTGGCAGGCAGTCCCTGGATGGAGCATCCTGGGCCCTAGAGCAAGCGGATGAGTAGCAGGATGAAGGGTGAACCTACCGGACATATGGAAAGTATCCAACAATACTAGTGCACGTCGGAACCGTTTGACCTGTCAGTATGTCACCAGCAATTCCCTAGATAAAGCGACTTGCTCCCATTCCTCTCCAGCAGCTCTGATGTAAAAATGGGAAAGTACATTAATGCCAATAGGAAGCATAATCTTTTAATTCCCCCAACACACAAACCAAAACACCCCAAAATATTCGTTTGCATTTAAATCCTCAGGAGATACTCTTTTCATCCTGGAGAGAATGCCTGTTGTTGAGTGGTGCCATTGTTTTCAGAGGATAATTGAAGCGCTCAGTTTTCCCTCTTTACAAACCAGGTGCGCAGTGTACTTACTCTGAGCGATGACAGGATTTTGGCTGCTTGTGAGCCCTGGAAATATTGATCAATTAAAAATATTCGGACACTTGCATCTCCTGAATGAGCTTACTGTAGCCTTTCTCCCTGGCGGCCCGGGAGAGTGTAGGCATTTTTGTTATCATGATAAATTACCCTCCCTGATAGGTCACTCTTTTTATCCAAAGTCACAATTTGCTCCTTCTTTAGGTCACCACCTGATTTTTCAGGGTGACAGATTTATTGCTTGCTTTGTACTCCCAAAAAACAAATCGCCAACACTGCTCAAAATACAGTCCTGTGGCACTATAGCCCTGGATCGTCTTGGGGGGGGGGGGGGAAGGAGACCCAGGCTGCACAGGCTCTTTCCACACTGCCCTGGCACCAAGGGGGAAGGATGGAGCTGGCGTAAGTCACATTGCCCTGTTTGTTGGTAGAATCTCCAAAGAATTTCTTCTTTGGAGGATGCTCAAAACGACAGAGAATAGAGCGACTCTGACTTCCAAAGCCAGACAGGAATGTGAACTGAAGTGCTAAGCAATCTGCTCCAGTTAATAAGACGTGCATTTAAAAGTCTCCAATCTCCACACAAAGCCCTGCTTCCCTCAACAGCCTGCCAGGCCGCCCCATCTCCAGCCCTGCCACTCCACCAGCCAGCGCGGCTCCCTGCAGAATGGAGTTCCTGCCTGTAGACAGGCTCCTCTCTCATCACTCCCCTCAAGCCACAAATGAAAACAGGAAGGTTGAGATAGCAAGCCAGGCTGTTGTAAATGGCGTTCTACAGCAAGCTCTACATGATCATAAAGGAAGACAGGCCAGAAGTGAACTCAGATACCAGAACCAGCCTGCCTTCTAATTCCTACCTGGACAACTTCTCTGCTTTGCTACCCAGTAAAAGTCACAGAGCCATTCTGTGCCTGGCAGCAGGCAGGAGGCAGCGCAGAAGTAGGGCTGTTGGTTCAAAGCAAGCCTTGTTTGCATTGCAAGTTTCACACCCATCAAGGCTACAGGGTGAGACCCCATTTCGAAAAATAAAAAAGGAAAAGTAAAAATAACATTAAACAATAAAAGTTCACAAGATGGCTCAGAGAGTAAAGGTAGTAGACACCAAGGAGTAAAGGGAGAGAACTGACCCTATAACAAATTTTCCTCTGACCTCCACCATGTGCCATGACACACACGTGCATACTCTCGTACTAAATAAACAAATGAAGACTGCTTAAACAAAATAAAAAAAATAAAATTAGGTAAGTATAAATAATTATGAATTATACCTGTTGAGGTTGTAGGCTGCATGTTAGGTTATTTTTAATTTTTTAATCTCATGGTGGTAAGGTGAGTTCTCTTATAATTTTTAATTTACTTTTCCTGAAATTATGATTTCATATCTCTTGACATTTTCCACTCAGTTGCTGTTAGTCTCTCTCTCTCTCTCTCTCTCTCTCTCTCTCTCTCTCTCTCTCTCGCCTTCATAATACAATTGCCTAATATTTCCCCTGGGCTTTTTATTGTTTTTAAATCAAACTAGACCAAACATCACAGTTCTTTTTGTTGTTGTTGTTGTTTTGTTTTTTGTTTTTTGAGACAGGGTTTTTCTGTGGTTTTGGAGGCTGTCCTAGAACTCGCTCTGTAGACCAGGCTGGTCTCGAACTCACAGAGATCTGCCTGCCTCTGCCTCCCGAGTGCTGGGTTAAAGGCAGGCACCACCACTGCCCGGCCAAATATCACAGTTCTTGAACAAACTGGGTAACTGGGTTTATAACTAGTATTCATCAATAATACTGTCCTCAGAGATGCAGAGGAAACATAGCCCCTGCTATTATCAGGCTTCCCCTAGCGGTGATGGATGAGATGTAAACATTAACAGAGACATAAAGCTATAAGGCAGTTCTGTGGTACTCAGTAGAACTAATTGTATAGACCACACCAACAATGACAGCAAGTTGTTGGGAAGTTCATCTCCTGCTGTGTTGATGGGGTAGGGAGAGCAGGATTCAGCAGAGGCAAAGCCCTGGCCCAGGCTGTCTGAGGCCCTAAGTTAGACCCAGCCACCCCCTTCACCCTCTCCCACCTGGCATGAGGGTGGGTAAGGCATCGAAAAGTCACTGGGCAGGTGTGGGCTGTGGAGTCCAAACAGGTAACAGGGAGGGTGATGGGGCTCCAGAACACCCCTGCTGCTCATGCCCTCACCTTCACCACATAGTCAGTGAAGGCTTCACACATGAGCAGATTGGGCAACCTGGATCCCGTAAAAACCTCATTACCTCATTTCTACAGAAAAAAATATAATATATATATATATATATATATATATATATGTAAGGCTCTTTCCACACTGCCTTGTGTGGCTCTCAAGGCTCTTTCTGTAAAAATCCTTAATGATAAATGCAAGTTGGTTGTGATTATTTTCATTCTTCATCTTTTTATGAACCTAATATGGCCTCTGTGGATTCCAAATATTTAACTTTCAGGTTTCATTTCAAATAAAATCATCTCTGATCAGTAGTTCAATATCAACCATCAGAGAACAAACAATAAATTTTATAAAACACAATTCAGTGATAGGTAGGGTTTTAGTAGAGGGGGGAGGTAGGGGAGGAGGGGAGGGAGAGGGAACTGGGATTGACATGTAAAACAATCTTGTTTCTAATTCAAATAAAAAAATGAAAATAAAAACACAATTCAATCTGGACGTTTAAAAAATATTTTATTAGCTAGGATTGGTGGCTCCCACCTGTAGTTCCCTGCATTCCCCTGGCAGTGGTTCCAAGACCTAACTCTAATGCACAAACTGACTTAGTGGAGCCCATTCTATATGGAGAGACACCATGCCCAACCTAGACACAGGGGTGTGGGGGTGGAGAGGTGCCTTGGTACAGCCTCAAAAATTTGATGGGACAGACTTCATAGACTTCCTAGGGGAGGTCTTACCCTCTCCGAGGAGCAGATGGGGGGGCAGTGGGGGATCAGGAGGAGAGGAGGGAGGAAGAACTGGGATTGGAATGTAAAAAATAAGTTAATAAATTTTTTTTTAAAAAAGTAGGTTGCCTAACCCTTCATGGAAGATATTGAACCCAGGGTCATAGACATTGTAGGCAAGTAGTCTACCATTGAGCTACAAACCCAGCCACCAAAATTCTTATTAGAAACCACAATAACAATCATCAGGAAAAAAAAAAAACTTAAATTCTTATTTAGAGAATGAGTTGGTAGCTCAGGTGGTAGAGTGCTTACCTACCATGTATATAGTTGGGGCTTTATCACCTGCACCACATAAAATCAGTGGTGGCATCTATAATCTCATCACTCAGGAGGCAGAGACAGGAGGACAAGAATTCAAGATGGCTAGGCGGTGGTGGCACACACCTTTAATCTCAGGACTCGGAAGGCAGAGGCAGGCAGATCTCTGTGAGTTTGAGGGCAGCCTGGTCTACAGAGTGAGTTCCAGGACAGCCAGGGCTACACAGAGAAACCCTGTCTTGAAAAACTAAAAAAACAAAGAACTCAATATCTTCAACTGCATAATAGACTCTCCCTTAAAAACAAACAAAAATACAGAACAGACAATATGGCTCAGTGAGAAAATACACTTGCCATCCAGATTTATGAACTGAGTTCAATCCTTCTGACCTATGTGGTAGAAGGAAAGTTGCCCTTTAAACTCCACACCATGTACACACATGTATGCTTTAGAACACACACACACACACACACACACAAATAAATGTAATTTTTAAACTTTCAAAAACAATAGTTAAATAAAATAAATTCCCATTTATTTTGCTTCAATTCAATAAACACTTGACTGAATGTGCCAGGACCTGAGCAGAACATTTCATATAAATTCTTATCTTGATGGTGGCTTGATGGCACCTGTCTATTTTGAGCATTCCCAGTCTTGAAGGTCTGCCTGAATTAAGGTTTATCTATTAATAAGCATTTCTCACACAGCTGTAATGTTCAAGGCCCTGTCCTAGGCATTTTGGAGACTGTAAAGATTCTACACATTTGATTATTCTGCAAGATAATATAAAAAAGCCTTGGGCTGGAGAGATGGCTCAGAGGTTAAGAGCACTGACTGCTCTTCCAGAGGTCCTGAGTTCAATTCCCAGCAACCACATGGTGGCTCACAACCATCCGTTATGAGATCTGGTGCCCTCTTCTGGTGTGCAGATATACAAGGCAGCAGGATGTTGTATACATAATAAATAAATAAAATCTTTAAAAAATAAATAAAAAATAAAAAGCCTCAGGAACACCAGAGGCTTTAGCCAAACACAGGCAGAGAGTGGGCACATTTCTCCAGGAATCCATTGAGGTTTCACTGTGGCTTGGAAACCAAGACAACTTCTTCCTTCCCACTCCACAGAAACCACAGAGGCTTTGTAGGGGTCTCAGAGGCCCCTGCAACACAAAGATTCACACACACACACACACACACTCACCACCCTGGTTCGAGCCAGGGCATCTCTTCTCTCTGCTGCCTCACCCTTTTTGACAATTTGTGTTTAGTTCTGCTCTGTAATACTACCTTTTCGAGAATCCATTCCTGTTGCTGTCCCATTCTAACCTCAGCCATGCCTATATCTGTTGAAGAGATCTTTGAGGAGCCAGCATAAGTTCTTCAGAGTCATCCCATAGAAGGAAACATACAGCAACATCCTATAACTCTATCATCAGCCAGGCCTGGCAGTCTATAGTCTCAGGTTCAGACAAGTCGGGGGGAGGGGGGGAGCTCTCTAGTGCCAAAGTATTAGAAGGCAACATGAACAACACAAGGAGGACTTGTCCTGAAGAAATAAGCAATCAGCAAGCCTGCTGAAGTGTCTCACACCTGGAATCCTAGCACTTGGATAGCTGTGGCGAGAGATTAGTCATGAGTTTGAGGCCAGTCTGTACTACACAGTGATTAGGCCAGATTAGGCAGAGGGAGATTAGGCCAGATTAGGCAAAGAAGGAGAGACACTGTCTGAGATGAGGGAAGCATTTTGGGCCTGGTGGTGGTGGTACACGTCTTTAATCCCAACACTCAGAAAGTAGAGGCAGGTGGAGCTCAGTAAATTAAGAGGCCAGCCTGCCTGGTCTACAGAATGAGTTCCAGGACATGCTCCAAAGATAACAGAGAAACCCTGTCTCAAAACACAAAAACAAACAAACAAACAAACAACAACAATAAAAGCATTTTGGTGAGTTAATTCAGTAAAAAATGATGATGGCAAAAAGAAAATACTTAGTAGTATTTAGCAGCAGTTGTATTTCCTCCCAGGATCTCCAGCACATAATTACACCTTGGACTTGAACCCACTTGTGTTTTTCCAATTAACATTTTGTCAATGAACTGTAATAACATGTCATCCAAGAAAGAAATGTTTCTATGGGGATCTGTAGAATTTTCCAAGGTCCTATCCAAACCACTGTGCACATCCACAGTTCAGGAATGAATTCCTCCTCCTCTGTCAGTTGCGGCTCTGTTTTCTCCTTGTGGCCATTACAAGTTACCACTGAGATAACCTAAAAAATGTCCTGAGCAGACTTCACTGTGCTTTCATTTAGGTGAAGAATCTACCTCAGGCTAGAAGCTTCAGAGGTCAGGGAGTGACTCACAAGCACTTTTCAGAGTTTCATTTACATCTCCCTCTGGGTATAATCACCTCCCAGGACAATAAAACCAAGGCTGATCCCATAATGCAGGCTCCAGAGTTGCAGTGGAACAGCCTTTCCTCATAATCACTTATGCCAGCAGTTGTCAACCTTCTGAATGCTGTGACCCTTTAATACAGTTAGTTCCTTAAGTGGTACCCATGTGCGGCTACTCCTGTGGTAACATTATTTCATCGCTGCTTCATAACTGTCATTTTGCTACTGTTCTAAATCATAATGTAAATATCTGTTTTTCCAATGGTCTTAGGTGACCCCTGTAAAAAAGTCACTCAAGCCCCAAAAAGATCCAGACCCACAGGTCGAGAACTGATGGCATATGCAAATTGGTTTCATGGGCCAGAAGGTCCAAACCAGGTAGATGTACGATGCATTCGATGCATTCGACATGAAATCATCCTGAAATTCCACCCTTCCATCCTAGGCATTCTTTGGATGCTCCACCCCCAACACCCACTGTGAAGTGAGTGGAATAAGAACTCTGGTTTGGCCTGGGGGTCTTAACATTGCCTGGATGACTTTGCACTCAGGCCCATGCCCTGCAGCTAGCAGGCCTCCCTCTGTGGTAGGGCTACCCCTCCATACACTACGAGGAAAAGACAGTTCCTAAAGAGAAGGCTCTCTGTGGGAGCTGAGACAAGGAAAACAGCACTTCTCAGTTTGACTGGGTCAAACTGACTTTATCCTTGATAAACTGATATATTTTTTAAGTTACATAGTGTTTTGGCCAATCCTGTTGCTGTGTCCTAGTCACTCACAAAGACAGTTAAGAGTTCAATACATAAAGATGCCTACTGCAAGATTACCCACCTACTTCCTTCCTGTTTACTCACGGCTTTCTTTACAAAATGCTGCCTTCTCTTGGTTGAACTACAGAACACAATCTATCGACCATGTTATTTCACACCCTGCTCCCAAGTCTGTTCAATTTTATCTTCATAGTCTTTATCCAATCTTTTTACTTAGCCTCATCCTAATTCTTCTTCTTCTTTTTTTTTTTTTTTTTTTTGAGACAGGGTTTCTCTGTGTAGCTTTGGAGCTTATCCGGGCACTTGCTCTGGAGACCAGGCTGGCCTCGAAATCACAGAGATCTGCCTGCCTACCCAGAGCTGGGATTAAAGGCGTGCACCACCAACGCCCGGCCCACCCTAATTCTTTTTGTTGCTGTTGTTTTGGTTTCTGGTGGGTTTTTTGTTATTGTTGTTTCCCCAAGACAGGGTTTCTCTGTGTCAGCCTTATCTGTCCTGGAACTCAATCAGTAGACCAGGCTTGATGTCCTGGGTTCTTTGCACCCCCTCCAAAAAAACTGTGTGTAGAAGTGTAGAAGGGGGATGCTAAGGTATGGGGGGGGGGTGCCTGAATTTTGGTTCCCAGCTTTTCATCTATATATTCGACTTGCTAACTTAAAAGGGGAAAATAAATTGAAAACCTCTAAAAACAAATTTGGCTAAATTCTGAAGTACTGTTGGTAGCAGAAATGTGACTTTCCAATGTTTAACTCAATTATATATTTATTGCTTTATGAGGTCTAGCCAGAAAATCCCTTTTTAAAAGCTCTGTGTGGGGCTTCAGAGATGGCTTAGAAGTTAAGAGCACTGGCTATTCTTCCAGAGGTTATGAGTTCAATTCCCAGCAACCACACATGGTGGCTCACAACCATCTATAATGAAATCTGGTGCTCTCTTCTGGCATGCAGGCAAACATGCAGGTAGAACACAGTATACATAATAAATAAAATCTTTAAAAAAAAAAAAAAGTTCTGCATGGAAACACTGTACCTGTATTACAGAAGCAGTTTCACTAAATTGTGTGAGAGTCATGGAGTAAACATCCTCAGTCACTAGATATTTTGTGTTCTTCTTCTTAAACCATCTTCAAAAATATATGGTGTTTTCATTCCCTGCACTCAGAAGGGTATGTCTCTAAAAGGGCCACTTCATACCTCCCAGGGAAAAGAGTCTTCGGTTTGCCAGTATTCAGCAATCAGAAATTGGTTCGGTAAAAGACATTTTTATTAAACCTGCATTGTGCAGAACTTGGCAGAGTTAGGTACCAAGATACAACACTGAGACTCTGGCTTCTTGGAGCTTCCAAACCACTGAAGGAGAAAAAGACACATATGTGGACCCAGACTATAGCTCTGTGGTGGAGCCCAGGCCCAGCTTGCACAAAGCCTGGGTTCAATCTCAAGCAATGAAAACAAAAAACAAAACAAAACAAAAAATAAACAAAAGAAATTAATGATAAAGAAACAGAAGTAGAGAATGCACGTGGTGGAAACACAGAAACAACAGGATCTTAGCTTTCAAAGTGAGTCTTTTAAAATAAATAGCTTTAGGGCCTGGAGGTTGTGGTGCACACCCTTAATCCCAGAACTCAGGAGGCAGAGAGAGGCAGATCTCCTTGAGCTAGAGGCCAGCCTGGTCTACAGAGCTAGTTCCTGGGCTGTTACACAGAGAAATCCTGTCTCAAAAGACCAAAAATAAATAAATAACAAATACCTCTAAGTTAATAAATAGTTTTAAATTTTTTTAAAAAAAACTAAAAAACTGCTGCCTGGAAAGTATACTTGGGGAAAGCTGTTATCTCCACCCCCTCTATTTCAGCATCAAACAAACAAACAAAAACAATGCCCTATCACTAGGCTTCTGTCAGTGCCTAGTTAACAAGAGATAGATGGCCTTAGATGTTCACACTTGTGGTAGCCTTGGGGTTGGAAGTCCTAAACCACCTTCTGATCCCTAGACTCCTACTCAGCATTAACACATCTAAAATGGTTTACCACCATGGTTAACTTCCTCCTTGAGCCCAGGTTTCTGTCTCCAGACAATGGTATTCTTTCAATCACTGTTTATTGACAGCCTATTCGGTATCAGGCTCTCAGGAGTAAAAAACCATTTCGATTCTACCTTTTGTAGTCAGCGCAAAGCTTGTGTGCAATTAATGCTTTCCGGTGATGATTATTGATTAGAAGTCGTGTGTTATACTCTCTTAAGCCAAGTGGCCTGGTTGACTAACTTACAGGACTGTGAAGTCAAACTGCCTAAGTTCAAATCTGGCTCTGTCACTTTTGATCTTAGAATAGCCTTTCTGCACTTCAGACCATCGGTAATAGTACTGATCTCTTTGGTTTGCTGTGAAGCAATTGCTACATAGAGATGTCCAATAAATGCCAGTTGATTTTAGACATGCCAAATTCAGTTACTAGTGTGTTCCTTGTACAACTGCTTAATGAAACAAGTTTGTTTATTTTGGTCACACAATCATCTACATCTTATTTTTGCGGGGGTGGGGAGCTTTTTTGTTTTGAGATTTATTTATATCTATTTTACGTGTTGGTATGTTATCTGCATGTATGTCTCTATACCACATGCATGCAGTGCCTACAGAGGCCAAAAGAGGGTGTCAGGCCCCCTGGAGCTGGAGTTACAGAAAGTTGGGAGCAGCCATGTGGATGCTGGGAATTGAACTCAGGACCTCTGGAAGAACAGTCAGTGCTCTTAACCTCTGAGCCATCTCTCCACTCCTCACCACTGAATTCTTTAATTCATTCAACAAAACTCTGAGTACCTGCTATGTGGATCTAGTGCTTGGGATTAAAAGAAAGAGAAATTATAAAAAAAAGGAAAGACAAATCAGAGAATCTTATCCTAAGCTGGAGAGATGACTCAGCAGTTAAGAGTGTACTGTTCTTACAGAGGACCTGGGCTGGGTTTCCAGCACTCAAGTGGTGGCTCAGAATTGCCTGAAACTGGTTCCAGGGGCTCTGATACCCTCTTCTATCATAAGGCACACATGTAGTACACATCCATAAATGCAGATACTAACACATAAATTTCCTTTTAACCTTAAAAAATATTGTGATACCTACCTGTAATTAAAGTACTTGGGAGTTAGAGACAGAAAAGACAGTAGGATCCAGAGTTTAAGGCTGAGTTGGCTACAGAGCAAATTTGAAACAATTAGGGGCTAAATAAAAGCGTTGGTGGTGCACGCCTTTAATCCCAACACTTGGGAGGCAGAGGCTAGCCACCAATGCCTGGCTAGCTCAGTCTTTTTTTTTTTTAAGATTTTATTTATTTATTATGTATACAACATTCTGCTTCCATGCATATCTACGCACCAGAAGAGGGCACCAGGTCTCATAACGGATGGTTGTGAGCTACCATGTGGTTGCTGGGAATTGAACTCAGGACCTCTGGAAGAGCAGTCAGTGCTCTAAACCTCTGAACAATCTCTCCAGGCCCTAGCTCAGTCTTAATTATCATAAATCTATATATTTTATAAGACTTGTCTTATCTGACGCCAACAGTAAGCGTCCTGTCTTCCTGGGCTCATATAGTGACTCTGCGCTTTCTCCTTCCTTTCCCAGAATCCTCCTTGGCTCCAAGTCCCACCTATCTGTTTTCCTATTGGCCAACAGTACTTTATCAACCAATAAGACAATCATATACACAGAAGGACCTCCCCCATCAAAGAAATATTTTGCTTTTTATTTTCCCTCTGTGTTGCCCTGGCTGTTCTGGCACTCACTCTGTAGATCAGGCTGGTCTCAGAACTCACAGAGATCTGCCTACCTCTGCCTCCAAAGTGTTGGGACTAAAGGTGTGCACCATCATTGCCCAGCCAATATTTGGCTTGTTATTAAGAGAAAGTGAAGCTTTTGGTGAACAGAAAAAAAAAAGAGATAAGATCTGTCAGGAATGGATGAATGGATTGAGGGATAGATGATAGTAAAAGATAGATAGATAGATAGATAGATAGATAGATAGATAGATAGATAGACAGACAGAGATGGTTGGATGGATGGTGGTGTGGTGGCACACACCTTTAATCTCAGCACTTGGGTGGCAGAGGCAGGTGGATCTCTTGTGAGTTCAAGGCCAGCCTGGTCTACAGAGCAAGTTCCAGGACAGCCAGGGCTGTTATACAGAGAAACCCTGTCTGAGGAAAACTAAAAGACAAAAAAATTGTCTAGTTAGAACAATGCCTGGTGGCACATGTCTATAATCCTGGCATTCAGCCTTAGCCACTTGACAAGCAGTTAGCAAGATTCCTGCTTCATGAGAGATGAGTTATGCCTGAAAGAGGCAAAGCTGAGAGTCTAAAAGGGTTCTATGTGCTAAGAAGCTTGCAGCCTGAGAATCTAGGCAGAGGCAAGAGGAGGAAAAAGAAGAGTGTAGCCGGTTTAGGGATGACAGCAAGTTAAGGGAGGTAGGGAATGGAGAAACTAACCCTAGAGCCTCCCTTCTCCGTGTCATTTAATGTGGGTTATTGGTCACTTCCTTCTTTCCTTCCTTCCATTCTTCCTTCCTTCCTTCCTTCCTTCCTTCCTTCCTTTCTTTTTCTTTTTTGCTTTTCAAGACAGGGTTTCTCTGAGTAGTCCTGGCTGTCCTGGAACTGACTCTGTAGACCAGGCTGCCCTCTAACTCATAGATATCTGCCTGCCTCTGCCTCCCAAGTGTAATAATAAATCTTTCTGTCAATCCACCCGATCCCCGCTGCCAAGTTAAGGTCCCAAGTAACACACAGAGACTTATATTAGGTATAATGCTGCTGCCCAAAGACTAGGATTTCTTATCTGTTAGCTCAGTCTTAATTGTTAACCATAACTTTAATCTATATATTTTATAAAACTTATCAAGGATGCCAGAGGAATGGGTCCTCTCTTGTCAGGCTCACATGGTGGCTCCAGAGAAGAGAGGGGGAGGAAGAGGAAGAGAGCAATTTCCTCCTTGTCCCTACTTATATTCTGAGTCTGCCTGCTATGTCACTTCCTGCCTGGGTCACAAGACTTTCTTTTTACTACATTTCCCACAATCCTCCTCAACTCCTAGTCCCACCTATCTTGTTTCCCTATTGGCCAACAGTGCTTTATTCAACAACCAATAAGATAAACATATACACAGAAGAACCTCCCCCATCATCTCCTCTTTTCTGTCTAAATAAAAAGAAGGGTTTTACCATTAACATAGTAAAATATATAACAAAACAGTTATCAAGTAAGAACTACAGTTATAATATCTAGTCCATTAACATTTAGCAAGATTTAAAGAACATATTCTATCATCTATCCTGTCTTTGTGAGTCTAAAGTCTTATATGTAACTTAACATTTATAATAACTAAACAAAATTATAAACATTAGGACCAATGTTTGAAACAGTGAGGGAAATTCTACCTCATTGCGGATTACAGATTGCCCCAGAAAAGATACAGAGAGGAGACTCTATTAATTATTTAGGTTATAAGATAGACTTACAAAGAATCAGACCTCAAAAAGTACAAATTAAAAGAGATCATTATCAAACTCTAATAGTCTTCAGAAGCTGCTAGGGGAAATTTCTCAACTACAGACAATAATTGGCATGGAAGGACATGACTAAAGCATTTAAAAATGGCCCTTAAAGGAGACAAGGACCTAAACATTCCAAAAATATTATCCACTGAAGCAGAAAAAGAATTACAATGGGTGGAAAACAGAATACTAATTTAGACTGTATTCTGGTTATCTTACCATCCAGAAAATACCCTTCAGGGATTCTGATGCAGGGGAAGACATTATATCGGAATGGATATTTCTGCCACATAAACAGAATAAAAAGCTAAAGACATACATAGAAAAGATTTCTGATTTGATTCTAAAGGGAAAATTAAGACTTTGGCAACTGACTGGAAAAGATCCAGCAGAAATTATAGTACCTTTAACTAATGAGGAAATTTCCTCTTTATGGAAGGACAATGAATACTGGCAGATAGCTCTTACTAACTTTTTGGGAACAATTAACAACAATTATCCCAAAACTGACAGAATTAAATTCATAAAAAAGACAGTCTGGATCCTTCCACATATTGTAAGACAAACTTCTATTTCTGGAGTTCTCACCTTCTACAATGATGCCAACAAATCAGGTAAGGCAGGACATAAATCAGGAGAGGTAAGATAAAGTAGTTCAAAGTCCATATGCCTCTGTACAGAAGGCAGAATTATATGCAATTCTTATGGTACTTATGTATTTTACAGAGCCTCTTCATATAGTTACTGATTCTCAATATGTAGAGAGAGTCATTTTACATATTGAGACTGCAGAATTGATTCCTGATAATACAGAATTAACTTCACTGTTTATACAATTACAGGACACAATCAGGAACAGAATTAATCCTATATATATAAAACACATCAGATCCCATACGGGTCTGCCAGGCCCACTAGCACAAGGCAATGATGAGATTGATCGTTTATTAAAAGGAAGCATGCTA
>NC_048598.1:52269890-52295817 GCF_003668045.3 Cricetulus griseus
CTCTACCCATCATCACTGGACCACCAAGCCTACCCATCATCACTGGACCACCAAGCCCACCCATCATCACTGGACCACCAAGCCCACCTGTCATCATTGGACCACCAAGCCCACCTGTCATCATTGGATCACCAAGCTCACCCATCATCACTGGACCACCAAGCCCACCCATCATCACTGGACCACCAAGCCCACCTGTCATCCTTGGATCACCAAGCCTACCTCTGAAGGACCCACTTTCCCTGGACCTGCCCTGCTCTCTGTTGTGGCTGATAGTGCTTCACGTGCAATAAATAAATCACTGGGACACATCTCATGTTGCAGTTTTCCAGGCTGCTTTGTGATCCACAGCATCAGCAGAGGAAACAGCTGCTGGGAACAGGTGAACCCTGATGTGGAACTTGGAGTTTGAGTAGCAATCTCTAACTTACTTGGTGGCTGATAAAAAGTTGTTTAATCTACTGGACCTTCACTTCCTACCTGTGAAATATGGGTGGTGACAGCTCCTTCCATTCACAGGAAGACGAAATGAAACCAGAAGCTGGATGCATCCGGCTCCCGATCTGATGTTTACCTGTCTCCAGTGTGACACCCAGTGGATTCTTAAACCTGCACAATATGGTTATAAAACAGATCATATTCACAATAAAAGCCAAGGCATAGTTTTTTAAAGGAGAGTAGTAATGAGAGCCAACACAGTGTGTACTTATTGCGCAATGGCCCAGGTTCTAGATTCCTCTTCACACCCACCTTTTTTCAAAGTGAAAGAGTTTCTGGCTCCTCTCAACCTAGTTTCTGTAAAGGTGATTGTTTTAATCTATGAGATGTCAGAAAAGTGCGTTAGAAACTGCTTGCCTGGATGCTCCTTCTCTTGCCCTCCCCACACCACAGTAACTGCAGTCTGGGTTAGCCCACCATAAAATAAAAGATATATGGCTCCAGTGCCAAGCATTATGGGAGTCCATAATCTCAGCACTTGGGAGCCCAAGGCAGGAGAGTTCATAGTTACAACCCAGCCTGGGCTATATAGGAAGATGGTCTCAATTTGGAGGGTGAGGTGGGAAGTTTGGTCTATGTAGGCATCACCCAAGCTCAATTACAGGAAACCTAGAGGAGAATTAGCCCAGCTTAAATAAAAAAAAAAAAAAGGAAACTACCCAGCCTCAATCACAAATCTAAAAATCCAAGAGCAAAACAAATGTTTATTATTAAAACCATTCTTTCCCAGCACTCGGGAGGCAGAGGCAGGCGGATCTCTGTGAGTTCAAGGCCAGCCTGGTCTACAAGAGCTAGTTCCAGGACAGCCTCCAAAGCCACAGAGAAACCCTGTCTCGGGAAAAAAAAAAAAAATTCTTTCATTGATGTTTCTATGAGAGCGGTAAAGCCCATTTCAAAGTGATTTGAAACTGGGCAGTGGTGCTGCACATCTTTAATCCCAGCACTCAGGAGGCAGAGGCAGGTGAGCTCTGAGTTCAAGGCCAGCCTGGTCTACAGAGAGTGTTCCAGGACAGAGAAACCCTGCCTCAAACAAACAAACAAACAAACAAACAAAAAAGGTTTGAATGTTAAACAAATTTGAATAATTTGAATGTGTAACAAAATTTTCTATTTTGTTGCATAAGTGGCACAGCCCTTGTTCTCACAGGGCTTCAGTTCCAGCGAAGGAGCCAAGGTCTAAAAAGTTCATAGAGGCGCATTTCAATGAGAGTGAGCTAAGTGCAAAAGCCCTGTGGTGGCAGGGAGTTTGCTGTATTTGAGGTACGGAAGACGAAAGTAGCAAAGTGAAGAAAACAGATGGGATCAGGTCAGAATGGCCAGAAATAAACAGGCAGGAGGTTGCTAAGCCTTTAAACCATGGAGTGGATTTAGGTGTTTGTCCTAAAAATAATGTCAGTTGCAGATGTGGTGGCACATGCCTTTAACCCCAAGAGGCGGAGGATCTCTGCGAGTTCAAGGCCAGCCTGGTCTACAAGAGCTATTTCAGGACAGATGGACAGGCTCCAGAGAAATCTTGTCTGGAAAAAAAAAAAAAAAAAACTAAATAAGTATAATATAATATAAGATAAAATGGTCCCTTGGGAAGCTGGATGTGGTGGCACTCACATTTAAGTCCAGCACACTTGGAAAGCAGAGGCAGGTGTATCTCTCAATTAGAGGCCAGCCTGTCTGGGGGAGGGGGTGGGTTCCTCCAATAAAGTCACTCACCGCTAAGACTGATGCTCTCAGTTCCAGCCCCAGAACGATGGATTCCTGCAAGTTATCCTCTGACCTGCACACTCAAACACATACACACACACACACACACACACACACACACACACACACACATAATTTCTAAATTAAAAGGAGTAGAATTAAATTTGTGGTGCATTCGGGCACATTTATGTTTCTAACAGGTATAAAGTATTCAGTCTTCTCTCCCACTACACCAGTAAGCATGGACTACAGAGAGCTAGTAAAAGTAATGAAGTCTTTGAGGTACGAAGCTTGCTGCTATTAAATCTCCCCTGAGAAATGGGGTGAGCTTGCCAAGTTTGTTGGGTGGACAGCTAAATCTGTAGGCTGGTGGAATGAGGATGAACGTTGGCCATATGGCCGTGGTGGTTGAGAGAGATAATGGGTACTTTATCTAGTCTTCCACTTTCCTGGGACAATGACATAAAGCTGCTCTCATCCTATGAGTGCTTGTCAGCAAAATCTACAGACAGAATCACTGTTTCATAACACCACAGCCTGGGTGGATCACGTTACTCTCAATAGAGGAACTCATAAACTCTACATTTCTTCATCAAATGATTGATCACATTTGCCAGGACCATTTCGCGAGATGGAAGTCCATCAAAGAGCCTTAGTTATCTAGAATTCCTGGATGTCCTGGTCACACTGAGGGCTACTCAAATTGCCTGCCAGATACGGACTCAATAGGAAACTGCTCCCCAGTCAAGTGCCTGACAGAGCAGCAAGAAGGCGCGTTTATATGCTTGGTCAAGGAAGGGGAGGAAGTATTGCAAAGCAGAGACAGAAAGTGCTGTGGAAAAAGATCAGCCAACCTGACTCAACCTTGGAAAGTCCGGCCACCCAGAGTGGGGAGAAGCACTCTTTCCTCAGCTCTCCAGCAGGTGCCGCCCACTGACCAAACCCAACCAGGTGGCAGGCAGTCCCTGGATGGAGCATCCTGGGCCCTAGAGCAAGCGGATGAGTAGCAGGATGAAGGGTGAACCTACCGGACATATGGAAAGTATCCAACAATACTAGTGCACGTCGGAACCGTTTGACCTGTCAGTATGTCACCAGCAATTCCCTAGATAAAGCGACTTGCTCCCATTCCTCTCCAGCAGCTCTGATGTAAAAATGGGAAAGTACATTAATGCCAATAGGAAGCATAATCTTTTAATTCCCCCAACACACAAACCAAAACACCCCAAAATATTCGTTTGCATTTAAATCCTCAGGAGATACTCTTTTCATCCTGGAGAGAATGCCTGTTGTTGAGTGGTGCCATTGTTTTCAGAGGATAATTGAAGCGCTCAGTTTTCCCTCTTTACAAACCAGGTGCGCAGTGTACTTACTCTGAGCGATGACAGGATTTTGGCTGCTTGTGAGCCCTGGAAATATTGATCAATTAAAAATATTCGGACACTTGCATCTCCTGAATGAGCTTACTGTAGCCTTTCTCCCTGGCGGCCCGGGAGAGTGTAGGCATTTTTGTTATCATGATAAATTACCCTCCCTGATAGGTCACTCTTTTTATCCAAAGTCACAATTTGCTCCTTCTTTAGGTCACCACCTGATTTTTCAGGGTGACAGATTTATTGCTTGCTTTGTACTCCCAAAAAACAAATCGCCAACACTGCTCAAAATACAGTCCTGTGGCACTATAGCCCTGGATCGTCTTGGGGGGGGGGGGGGAAGGAGACCCAGGCTGCACAGGCTCTTTCCACACTGCCCTGGCACCAAGGGGGAAGGATGGAGCTGGCGTAAGTCACATTGCCCTGTTTGTTGGTAGAATCTCCAAAGAATTTCTTCTTTGGAGGATGCTCAAAACGACAGAGAATAGAGCGACTCTGACTTCCAAAGCCAGACAGGAATGTGAACTGAAGTGCTAAGCAATCTGCTCCAGTTAATAAGACGTGCATTTAAAAGTCTCCAATCTCCACACAAAGCCCTGCTTCCCTCAACAGCCTGCCAGGCCGCCCCATCTCCAGCCCTGCCACTCCACCAGCCAGCGCGGCTCCCTGCAGAATGGAGTTCCTGCCTGTAGACAGGCTCCTCTCTCATCACTCCCCTCAAGCCACAAATGAAAACAGGAAGGTTGAGATAGCAAGCCAGGCTGTTGTAAATGGCGTTCTACAGCAAGCTCTACATGATCATAAAGGAAGACAGGCCAGAAGTGAACTCAGATACCAGAACCAGCCTGCCTTCTAATTCCTACCTGGACAACTTCTCTGCTTTGCTACCCAGTAAAAGTCACAGAGCCATTCTGTGCCTGGCAGCAGGCAGGAGGCAGCGCAGAAGTAGGGCTGTTGGTTCAAAGCAAGCCTTGTTTGCATTGCAAGTTTCACACCCATCAAGGCTACAGGGTGAGACCCCATTTCGAAAAATAAAAAAGGAAAAGTAAAAATAACATTAAACAATAAAAGTTCACAAGATGGCTCAGAGAGTAAAGGTAGTAGACACCAAGGAGTAAAGGGAGAGAACTGACCCTATAACAAATTTTCCTCTGACCTCCACCATGTGCCATGACACACACGTGCATACTCTCGTACTAAATAAACAAATGAAGACTGCTTAAACAAAATAAAAAAAATAAAATTAGGTAAGTATAAATAATTATGAATTATACCTGTTGAGGTTGTAGGCTGCATGTTAGGTTATTTTTAATTTTTTAATCTCATGGTGGTAAGGTGAGTTCTCTTATAATTTTTAATTTACTTTTCCTGAAATTATGATTTCATATCTCTTGACATTTTCCACTCAGTTGCTGTTAGTCTCTCTCTCTCTCTCTCTCTCTCTCTCTCTCTCTCTCTCTCTCTCTCTCGCCTTCATAATACAATTGCCTAATATTTCCCCTGGGCTTTTTATTGTTTTTAAATCAAACTAGACCAAACATCACAGTTCTTTTTGTTGTTGTTGTTGTTTTGTTTTTTGTTTTTTGAGACAGGGTTTTTCTGTGGTTTTGGAGGCTGTCCTAGAACTCGCTCTGTAGACCAGGCTGGTCTCGAACTCACAGAGATCTGCCTGCCTCTGCCTCCCGAGTGCTGGGTTAAAGGCAGGCACCACCACTGCCCGGCCAAATATCACAGTTCTTGAACAAACTGGGTAACTGGGTTTATAACTAGTATTCATCAATAATACTGTCCTCAGAGATGCAGAGGAAACATAGCCCCTGCTATTATCAGGCTTCCCCTAGCGGTGATGGATGAGATGTAAACATTAACAGAGACATAAAGCTATAAGGCAGTTCTGTGGTACTCAGTAGAACTAATTGTATAGACCACACCAACAATGACAGCAAGTTGTTGGGAAGTTCATCTCCTGCTGTGTTGATGGGGTAGGGAGAGCAGGATTCAGCAGAGGCAAAGCCCTGGCCCAGGCTGTCTGAGGCCCTAAGTTAGACCCAGCCACCCCCTTCACCCTCTCCCACCTGGCATGAGGGTGGGTAAGGCATCGAAAAGTCACTGGGCAGGTGTGGGCTGTGGAGTCCAAACAGGTAACAGGGAGGGTGATGGGGCTCCAGAACACCCCTGCTGCTCATGCCCTCACCTTCACCACATAGTCAGTGAAGGCTTCACACATGAGCAGATTGGGCAACCTGGATCCCGTAAAAACCTCATTACCTCATTTCTACAGAAAAAAAAAAATATATATATATATATATATATATATATATATATATATATATATTGTAAGGCTCTTTCCACACTGCCTTGTGTGGCTCTCAAGGCTCTTTCTGTAAAAATCCTTAATGATAAATGCAAGTTGGTTGTGATTATTTTCATTCTTCATCTTTTTATGAACCTAATATGGCCTCTGTGGATTCCAAATATTTAACTTTCAGGTTTCATTTCAAATAAAATCATCTCTGATCAGTAGTTCAATATCAACCATCAGAGAACAAACAATAAATTTTATAAAACACAATTCAGTGATAGGTAGGGTTTTAGTAGAGGGGGGAGGTAGGGGAGGAGGGGAGGGAGAGGGAACTGGGATTGACATGTAAAACAATCTTGTTTCTAATTCAAATAAAAAAATGAAAATAAAAACACAATTCAATCTGGACGTTTAAAAAATATTTTATTAGCTAGGATTGGTGGCTCCCACCTGTAGTTCCCTGCATTCCCCTGGCAGTGGTTCCAAGACCTAACTCTAATGCACAAACTGACTTAGTGGAGCCCATTCTATATGGAGAGACACCATGCCCAACCTAGACACAGGGGTGTGGGGGTGGAGAGGTGCCTTGGTACAGCCTCAAAAATTTGATGGGACAGACTTCATAGACTTCCTAGGGGAGGTCTTACCCTCTCCGAGGAGCAGATGGGGGGGCAGTGGGGGATCAGGAGGAGAGGAGGGAGGAAGAACTGGGATTGGAATGTAAAAAATAAGTTAATAAATTTTTTTTTAAAAAAGTAGGTTGCCTAACCCTTCATGGAAGATATTGAACCCAGGGTCATAGACATTGTAGGCAAGTAGTCTACCATTGAGCTACAAACCCAGCCACCAAAATTCTTATTAGAAACCACAATAACAATCATCAGGAAAAAAAAAAAACTTAAATTCTTATTTAGAGAATGAGTTGGTAGCTCAGGTGGTAGAGTGCTTACCTACCATGTATATAGTTGGGGCTTTATCACCTGCACCACATAAAATCAGTGGTGGCATCTATAATCTCATCACTCAGGAGGCAGAGACAGGAGGACAAGAATTCAAGATGGCTAGGCGGTGGTGGCACACACCTTTAATCTCAGGACTCGGAAGGCAGAGGCAGGCAGATCTCTGTGAGTTTGAGGGCAGCCTGGTCTACAGAGTGAGTTCCAGGACAGCCAGGGCTACACAGAGAAACCCTGTCTTGAAAAACTAAAAAAACAAAGAACTCAATATCTTCAACTGCATAATAGACTCTCCCTTAAAAACAAACAAAAATACAGAACAGACAATATGGCTCAGTGAGAAAATACACTTGCCATCCAGATTTATGAACTGAGTTCAATCCTTCTGACCTATGTGGTAGAAGGAAAGTTGCCCTTTAAACTCCACACCATGTACACACATGTATGCTTTAGAACACACACACACACACACACACACAAATAAATGTAATTTTTAAACTTTCAAAAACAATAGTTAAATAAAATAAATTCCCATTTATTTTGCTTCAATTCAATAAACACTTGACTGAATGTGCCAGGACCTGAGCAGAACATTTCATATAAATTCTTATCTTGATGGTGGCTTGATGGCACCTGTCTATTTTGAGCATTCCCAGTCTTGAAGGTCTGCCTGAATTAAGGTTTATCTATTAATAAGCATTTCTCACACAGCTGTAATGTTCAAGGCCCTGTCCTAGGCATTTTGGAGACTGTAAAGATTCTACACATTTGATTATTCTGCAAGATAATATAAAAAAGCCTTGGGCTGGAGAGATGGCTCAGAGGTTAAGAGCACTGACTGCTCTTCCAGAGGTCCTGAGTTCAATTCCCAGCAACCACATGGTGGCTCACAACCATCCGTTATGAGATCTGGTGCCCTCTTCTGGTGTGCAGATATACAAGGCAGCAGGATGTTGTATACATAATAAATAAATAAAATCTTTAAAAAATAAATAAAAAATAAAAAGCCTCAGGAACACCAGAGGCTTTAGCCAAACACAGGCAGAGAGTGGGCACATTTCTCCAGGAATCCATTGAGGTTTCACTGTGGCTTGGAAACCAAGACAACTTCTTCCTTCCCACTCCACAGAAACCACAGAGGCTTTGTAGGGGTCTCAGAGGCCCCTGCAACACAAAGATTCACACACACACACACACACACTCACCACCCTGGTTCGAGCCAGGGCATCTCTTCTCTCTGCTGCCTCACCCTTTTTGACAATTTGTGTTTAGTTCTGCTCTGTAATACTACCTTTTCGAGAATCCATTCCTGTTGCTGTCCCATTCTAACCTCAGCCATGCCTATATCTGTTGAAGAGATCTTTGAGGAGCCAGCATAAGTTCTTCAGAGTCATCCCATAGAAGGAAACATACAGCAACATCCTATAACTCTATCATCAGCCAGGCCTGGCAGTCTATAGTCTCAGGTTCAGACAAGTCGGGGGGAGGGGGGGAGCTCTCTAGTGCCAAAGTATTAGAAGGCAACATGAACAACACAAGGAGGACTTGTCCTGAAGAAATAAGCAATCAGCAAGCCTGCTGAAGTGTCTCACACCTGGAATCCTAGCACTTGGATAGCTGTGGCGAGAGATTAGTCATGAGTTTGAGGCCAGTCTGTACTACACAGTGATTAGGCCAGATTAGGCAGAGGGAGATTAGGCCAGATTAGGCAAAGAAGGAGAGACACTGTCTGAGATGAGGGAAGCATTTTGGGCCTGGTGGTGGTGGTACACGTCTTTAATCCCAACACTCAGAAAGTAGAGGCAGGTGGAGCTCAGTAAATTAAGAGGCCAGCCTGCCTGGTCTACAGAATGAGTTCCAGGACATGCTCCAAAGATAACAGAGAAACCCTGTCTCAAAACACAAAAACAAACAAACAAACAAACAACAACAATAAAAGCATTTTGGTGAGTTAATTCAGTAAAAAATGATGATGGCAAAAAGAAAATACTTAGTAGTATTTAGCAGCAGTTGTATTTCCTCCCAGGATCTCCAGCACATAATTACACCTTGGACTTGAACCCACTTGTGTTTTTCCAATTAACATTTTGTCAATGAACTGTAATAACATGTCATCCAAGAAAGAAATGTTTCTATGGGGATCTGTAGAATTTTCCAAGGTCCTATCCAAACCACTGTGCACATCCACAGTTCAGGAATGAATTCCTCCTCCTCTGTCAGTTGCGGCTCTGTTTTCTCCTTGTGGCCATTACAAGTTACCACTGAGATAACCTAAAAAATGTCCTGAGCAGACTTCACTGTGCTTTCATTTAGGTGAAGAATCTACCTCAGGCTAGAAGCTTCAGAGGTCAGGGAGTGACTCACAAGCACTTTTCAGAGTTTCATTTACATCTCCCTCTGGGTATAATCACCTCCCAGGACAATAAAACCAAGGCTGATCCCATAATGCAGGCTCCAGAGTTGCAGTGGAACAGCCTTTCCTCATAATCACTTATGCCAGCAGTTGTCAACCTTCTGAATGCTGTGACCCTTTAATACAGTTAGTTCCTTAAGTGGTACCCATGTGCGGCTACTCCTGTGGTAACATTATTTCATCGCTGCTTCATAACTGTCATTTTGCTACTGTTCTAAATCATAATGTAAATATCTGTTTTTCCAATGGTCTTAGGTGACCCCTGTAAAAAAGTCACTCAAGCCCCAAAAAGATCCAGACCCACAGGTCGAGAACTGATGGCATATGCAAATTGGTTTCATGGGCCAGAAGGTCCAAACCAGGTAGATGTACGATGCATTCGATGCATTCGACATGAAATCATCCTGAAATTCCACCCTTCCATCCTAGGCATTCTTTGGATGCTCCACCCCCAACACCCACTGTGAAGTGAGTGGAATAAGAACTCTGGTTTGGCCTGGGGGTCTTAACATTGCCTGGATGACTTTGCACTCAGGCCCATGCCCTGCAGCTAGCAGGCCTCCCTCTGTGGTAGGGCTACCCCTCCATACACTACGAGGAAAAGACAGTTCCTAAAGAGAAGGCTCTCTGTGGGAGCTGAGACAAGGAAAACAGCACTTCTCAGTTTGACTGGGTCAAACTGACTTTATCCTTGATAAACTGATATATTTTTTAAGTTACATAGTGTTTTGGCCAATCCTGTTGCTGTGTCCTAGTCACTCACAAAGACAGTTAAGAGTTCAATACATAAAGATGCCTACTGCAAGATTACCCACCTACTTCCTTCCTGTTTACTCACGGCTTTCTTTACAAAATGCTGCCTTCTCTTGGTTGAACTACAGAACACAATCTATCGACCATGTTATTTCACACCCTGCTCCCAAGTCTGTTCAATTTTATCTTCATAGTCTTTATCCAATCTTTTTACTTAGCCTCATCCTAATTCTTCTTCTTCTTCTTTTTTTTTTTTTTTTTTTTTGAGACAGGGTTTCTCTGTGTAGCTTTGGAGCTTATCCGGGCAGTTGCTCTGGAGACCAGGCTGGCCTCGAAATCACAGAGATCTGCCTGCCTACCCAGAGCTGGGATTAAAGGCGTGCACCACCAACGCCCGGCCCACCCTAATTCTTTTTGTTGCTATTGTTTTGGTTTCTGGTGGGTTTTTTGTTATTGTTGTTTCCCCAAGACAGGGTTTCTCTGTGTCAGCCTTATCTGTCCTGGAACTCAATCAGTAGACCAGGCTTGATGTCCTGGGTTCTTTGCACCCCCTCCAAAAAAACTGTGTGTAGAAGTGTAGAAGGGGGATGCTAAGGTATGGGGGGGGGGTGCCTGAATTTTGGTTCCCAGCTTTTCATCTATATATTCGACTTGCTAACTTAAAAGGGGAAAATAAATTGAAAACCTCTAAAAACAAATTTGGCTAAATTCTGAAGTACTGTTGGTAGCAGAAATGTGACTTTCCAATGTTTAACTCAATTATATATTTATTGCTTTATGAGGTCTAGCCAGAAAATCCCTTTTTAAAAGCTCTGTGTGGGGCTTCAGAGATGGCTTAGAAGTTAAGAGCACTGGCTATTCTTCCAGAGGTTATGAGTTCAATTCCCAGCAACCACACATGGTGGCTCACAACCATCTATAATGAAATCTGGTGCTCTCTTCTGGCATGCAGGCAAACATGCAGGTAGAACACAGTATACATAATAAATAAAATCTTTAAAAAAAAAAAAAAGTTCTGCATGGAAACACTGTACCTGTATTACAGAAGCAGTTTCACTAAATTGTGTGAGAGTCATGGAGTAAACGTCCTCAGTCACTAGATATTTTGTGTTCTTCTTCTTAAACCATCTTCAAAAATATATGGTGTTTTCATTCCCTGCACTCAGAAGGGTATGTCTCTAAAAGGGCCACTTCATACCTCCCAGGGAAAAGAGTCTTCGGTTTGCCAGTATTCAGCAATCAGAAATTGGTTCGGTAAAAGACATTTTTATTAAACCTGCATTGTGCAGAACTTGGCAGAGTTAGGTACCAAGATACAACACTGAGACTCTGGCTTCTTGGAGCTTCCAAACCACTGAAGGAGAAAAAGACACATATGTGGACCCAGACTATAGCTCTGTGGTGGAGCCCAGGCCCAGCTTGCACAAAGCCTGGGTTCAATCTCAAGCAATGAAAACAAAAAACAAAACAAAACAAAAAATAAACAAAAGAAATTAATGATAAAGAAACAGAAGTAGAGAATGCACGTGGTGGAAACACAGAAACAACAGGATCTTAGCTTTCAAAGTGAGTCTTTTAAAATAAATAGCTTTAGGGCCTGGAGGTTGTGGTGCACACCCTTAATCCCAGAACTCAGGAGGCAGAGAGAGGCAGATCTCCTTGAGCTAGAGGCCAGCCTGGTCTACAGAGCTAGTTCCTGGGCTGTTACACAGAGAAATCCTGTCTCAAAAGACCAAAAATAAATAAATAACAAATACCTCTAAGTTAATAAATAGTTTTAAATTTTTTTAAAAAAACTAAAAAACTGCTGCCTGGAAAGTATACTTGGGGAAGGCTGTTATCTCCACCCCCTCTATTTCAGCATCAAACAAACAAACAAAAACAATGCCCTATCACTAGGCTTCTGTCAGTGCCTAGTTAACAAGAGATAGATGGCCTTAGATGTTCACACTTGTGGTAGCCTTGGGGTTGGAAGTCCTAAACCACCTTCTGATCCCTAGACTCCTACTCAGCATTAACACATCTAAAATGGTTTACCACCATGGTTAACTTCCTCCTTGAGCCCAGGTTTCTGTCTCCAGACAATGGTATTCTTTCAATCACTGTTTATTGACAGCCTATTCGGTATCAGGCTCTCAGGAGTAAAAAACCATTTCGATTCTACCTTTTGTAGTCAGCGCAAAGCTTGTGTGCAATTAATGCTTTCCGGTGATGATTATTGATTAGAAGTCGTGTGTTATACTCTCTTAAGCCAAGTGGCCTGGTTGACTAACTTACAGGACTGTGAAGTCAAACTGCCTAAGTTCAAATCTGGCTCTGTCACTTTTGATCTTAGAATAGCCTTTCTGCACTTCAGACCATCGGTAATAGTACTGATCTCTTTGGTTTGCTGTGAAGCAATTGCTACATAGAGATGTCCAATAAATGCCAGTTGATTTTAGACATGCCAAATTCAGTTACTAGTGTGTTCCTTGTACAACTGCTTAATGAAACAAGTTTGTTTATTTTGGTCACACAATCATCTACATCTTATTTTTGCGGGGGTGGGGAGCTTTTTTGTTTTGAGATTTATTTATATCTATTTTACGTGTTGGTATGTTATCTGCATGTATGTCTCTATACCACATGCATGCAGTGCCTACAGAGGCCAAAAGAGGGTGTCAGGCCCCCTGGAGCTGGAGTTACAGAAAGTTGGGAGCAGCCATGTGGATGCTGGGAATTGAACTCAGGACCTCTGGAAGAACAGTCAGTGCTCTTAACCTCTGAGCCATCTCTCCACTCCTCACCACTGAATTCTTTAATTCATTCAACAAAACTCTGAGTACCTGCTATGTGGATCTAGTGCTTGGGATTAAAAGAAAGAGAAATTATAAAAAAAAGGAAAGACAAATCAGAGAATCTTATCCTAAGCTGGAGAGATGACTCAGCAGTTAAGAGTGTACTGTTCTTACAGAGGACCTGGGCTGGGTTTCCAGCACTCAAGTGGTGGCTCAGAATTGCCTGAAACTGGTTCCAGGGGCTCTGATACCCTCTTCTATCATAAGGCACACATGTAGTACACATCCATAAATGCAGATACTAACACATAAATTTCCTTTTAACCTTAAAAAATATTGTGATACCTACCTGTAATTAAAGTACTTGGGAGTTAGAGACAGAAAAGACAGTAGGATCCAGAGTTTAAGGCTGAGTTGGCTACAGAGCAAATTTGAAACAATTAGGGGCTAAATAAAAGCGTTGGTGGTGCACGCCTTTAATCCCAGCACTCGGGAGGCAGAGGCAGGTGGATCTCTGTGAGTTCAAGACCAGCCTGGTCTATCAGAGCTAGTTCCAGGACAGCCTCCAAAGCCACAGAGAAACCCTGTCTCAAAAAACCAAAAAAAAAAAAAAAAAAGATCCTGCCTTACACACACAAAACCAGTACACCGCACAGGCACATACAGATGCATGTGGAAATGTTTCATTGTGTTTGACAGTGACAATGGCAAAAGACAAGTTAGCCCAGGATAAGAGGGTACAGGAGAGTAGGTCAGGGAGACACAAAAGAGGCAAAGGAGGAACCCGTGCAATTACCCAGGTGGGCAGAGCCAGGGCAAGGCTGGTGGCTGGTATGTGTCCTGCCAGGACAAAGGGAAGAGGTCAGAGAATGGAGCATAGAAAGAGGAGGAAGAGCAGGGTGTGATGTCACAGTTAGCATGAGGTGGGAAGGGCACAAACTTAGTAGGGCCTTATAGACACAGACCATTGAGACATATAAACAGTGGTGTGGTGGCACCACAGACACAGATGGGACATAGCTTGGTAGCAACACACTGAACTTGGACGCTAGCATGGGAAAAAAAATTTTTTTAAGAAATGTAACAATAAGTCTTTCCACCAAGCCACCTGAGCCCTGCTGCCACTTAGGTGCTTTCTGCTTGGCCACCCGAGTTCTGCCCGCTGCCACGTTAAGGTCCCAAGTAACATAGAGACTTATATTAGGTACAAATGCTGCTTGGCCAATGACTAGGATTTCTCATCTGCTAGCTCAGCTTTTTTTTTTTTTTTTGGTTTTGTTCGAGACAGGATTTCTCTGTGTAGCTTTGGAGCCTGTCCTGGAGCCTGTCCTGGCACTCGCTCTGGAGACCAGGCTGGCCTTGAACTTACAGAGATCCGCCTGCCTCTGCCTCCCAAGTGTTGGGATTAAAGGCTTGCGCCACCAATGCCTGGCTAGCTCAGTCTTTTTTTTTTAAGATTTTATTTATTTATTATGTATACAACATTCTGCTTCCATGCATATCTGCGCACCAGAAGAGGGCACCAGGTCTCATAACGGATGGTTGTGAGCTACCATGTGGTTGCTAGGAATTGAACTCAGGACCTCTGGAAGAGCAGTCAGTGCTCTTAACCTCTGAACCATCTCTCCAGGCCCTAGCTCAGTCTTAATTATCATAAATCTATATATTTTATAAGACTTGTCTTATCTGACGCCAACAGTAAGCGTCCTGTCTTCCTGGGCTCATATAGTGACTCTGCGCTTTCTCCTTCCTTTCCCAGAATCCTCCTTGGCTCCAAGTCCCACCTATCTTGTTTTCCTATTGGCCAACAGTACTTTATCAACCAATAAGACAATCATATACACAGAAGGACCTCCCCCATCAAAGAAATATTTTGCTTTTTATTTTCCCTTAAAAACAGGGTTTCTCTGTGTTGCCCTGGCTGTTCTGGCACTCACTCTGTAGATCAGGCTGGTCTCAGAACTCACAGAGATCTGCCTGCCTCTGCCTCCAAAGTGTTGGGACTAAAGGTGTGCACCATCATTGCCCAGCCAATATTTGGCTTGTTATTAAGAGAAAGTGAAGCTTTTGGTGAACAGAAAAAAAAAAGAGATAAGATCTGTCAGGAATGGATGAATGGATTGAGGGATAGATGATAGTAAAAGATAGATAGATAGATAGATAGATAGATAGATAGATAGATAGACAGACAGACAGAGATGGTTGGATGGATGGTGGTGTGGTGGCACACACCTTTAATCTCAGCACTTGGGTGGCAGAGGCAGGTGGATCTCTTGTGAGTTCAAGGCCAGCCTGGTCTACAGAGCA
Source organism: Cricetulus griseus (assembly GCF_003668045.3). Lineage (NCBI taxonomy): Eukaryota > Metazoa > Chordata > Mammalia > Rodentia > Cricetidae > Cricetulus > Cricetulus griseus. Next base: position 52,284,968 of record NC_048598.1, read on the forward strand.
AGTTCCAGGACAGCCAGGGCTGTTATACAGAGAAACCCTGTCTGAGGAAAACTAAAAGACAAAAAAATTGTCTAGTTAGAACAATGCCTGGTGGCACATGTCTATAATCCTGGCATTCAGCCTTAGCCACTTGACAAGCAGTTAGCAAGATTCCTGCTTCATGAGAGATGAGTTATGCCTGAAAGAGGCAAAGCTGAGAGTCTAAAAGGGTTCTATGTGCTAAGAAGCTTGCAGCCTGAGAATCTAGGCAGAGGCAAGAGGAGGAAAAAGAAGAGTGTAGCCGGTTTAGGGATGACAGCAAGTTAAGGGAGGTAGGGAATGGAGAAACTAACCCTAGAGCCTCCCTTCTCCGTGTCATTTAATGTGGGTTATTGGTCACTTCCTTCCATTCTTCCTTCCTTCCTTCCTTCCTTCCTTCCTTCCTTCCTTCCTTCCTTTCTTTTTCTTTTTTGCTTTTCAAGACAGGGTTTCTCTGAGTAGTCCTGGCTGTCCTGGAACTGACTCTGTAGACCAGGCTGCCCTCTAACTCATAGATATCTGCCTGCCTCTGCCTCCCAAGTGTAATAATAAATCTTTCTGTCAATCCACCCGATCCCCGCTGCCAAGTTAAGGTCCCAAGTAACACACAGAGACTTATATTAGGTATAATGCTGCTGCCCAAAGACTAGGATTTCTTATCTGTTAGCTCAGTCTTAATTGTTAACCATAACTTTAATCTATATATTTTATAAAACTTATCAAGGATGCCAGAGGAATGGGTCCTCTCTTGTCAGGCTCACATGGTGGCTCCAGAGAAGAGAGGGGGAGGAAGAGGAAGAGAGCAATTTCCTCCTTGTCCCTACTTATATTCTGAGTCTGCCTGCTATGTCACTTCCTGCCTGGGTCACAAGACTTTCTTTTTACTACATTTCCCACAATCCTCCTCAACTCCTAGTCCCACCTATCTTGCTTCCCTATTGGCCAACAGTGCTTTATTCAACAACCAATAAGATAAACATATACACAGAAGAACCTCCCCCATCATCTCCTCTTTTCTGTCTAAATAAAAAGAAGGGTTTTACCATTAACATAGTAAAATATATAACAAAACAGTTATCAAGTAAGAACTACAGTTATAATATCTAGTCCATTAACATTTAGCAAGATTTAAAGAACATATTCTATCATCTATCCTGTCTTTGTGAGTCTAAAGTCTTATATGTAACTTATCATTTATAATAACTAAACAAAATTATAAACATTAGGACCAATGTTTGAAACAGTGAGGGAAATTCTACCTCATTGCGGATTACAGATTGCCCCAGAAAAGATACAGAGAGGAGACTCTATTAATTATTTAGGTTATAAGATAGACTTACAAAGAATCAGACCTCAAAAAGTACAAATTAAAAGAGATCATTATCAAACTCTAATAGTCTTCAGAAGCTGCTAGGGGAAATTTCTCAACTACAGACAATAATTGGCATGGAAGGACATGACTAAAGCATTTAAAAATGGCCCTTAAAGGAGACAAGGACCTAAACATTCCAAAAATATTATCCACTGAAGCAGAAAAAGAATTACAATGGGTGGAAAACAGAATACTAATTTAGACTGTATTCTGGTTATCTTACCATCCAGAAAATACCCTTCAGGGATTCTGATGCAGGGGAAGACATTATATCGGAATGGATATTTCTGCCACATAAACAGAATAAAAAGCTAAAGACATACATAGAAAAGATTTCTGATTTGATTCTAAAGGGAAAATTAAGACTTTGGCAACTGACTGGAAAAGATCCAGCAGAAATTATAGTACCTTTAACTAATGAGGAAATTTCCTCTTTATGGAAGGACAATGAATACTGGCAGATAGCTCTTACTAACTTTTTGGGAACAATTAACAACAATTATCCCAAAACTGACAGAATTAAATTCATAAAAAAGACAGTCTGGATCCTTCCACATATTGTAAGACAAACTTCTATTTCTGGAGTTCTCACCTTCTACAATGATGCCAACAAATCAGGTAAGGCAGGACATAAATCAGGAGAGGTAAGTAAAGTAGTTCAAAGTCCATATGCCTCTGTACAGAAGGCAGAATTATATGCAATTCTTATGGTACTTATGTATTTTACAGAGCCTCTTCATATAGTTACTGATTCTCAATATGTAGAGAGAGTCATTTTACATATTGAGACTGCAGAATTGATTCCTGATAATACAGAATTAACTTCACTGTTTATACAATTACAGGACACAATCAGGAACAGAATTAATCCTATATATATAAAACACATCAGATCCCATACGGGTCTGCCAGGCCCACTAGCACAAGGCAATGATGAGATTGATCGTTTATTAAAAGGAAGCATGCTAGAAGCCTCAGAATTTCATAAGAAACATCATGTAAATAGCAAAGGTTTGAAAAAGGATTTCTCCATCACTTGGCAACAAGCTAGGGAGATAGTGAGAAACTGTCCTACCTGTTCCTTTTATAATCAAGCTCCATTGCCAGCAGGCTGTAATCCAGAGGGCATTTGGAGAAATGAGGTTTGGCAGATGGATGTCTTTCACTTTGCAGAATTTGAAAATTTAAAATATGTGCATCATACTATAGATACATTTTCAGGGTTTCAATGGGCTACTGCTCTTAGCTCTGAAAAGACCGATTGTGTTATTACACACCTATTAGAGGTGATGGCCATTACGAATATACCTGTACAGATAAAAAACTGACAATGCTCCAGCATATGTCTCCACTAAATTGGAACAGTTTTTCAAATATTATAACATAAAGAATGTAACCAGTATTCTTTCTTTATCCTGTATGTTTGTAAAAAAAAAAAAAAAGAATGTAATCGGTATACCACACAACACAATCCAATAGGACAAGCAGTGGTAGAGAGATCTAATAGAACACTAAAAGAAATGCTCCATAAACAGGCCAGAGGAACAGAACACCCCAACATCCCAAACATAGGTTACATAATTCGTTATTAACACTAAACTTTCTTAATGCTAATGAGAAAGGACAGCAGCTGCAGAAAGACACTGGACTACAGAAAAAACTGCAGAACTGAATCAGCTGGTATACTTCAAAGATGTACTGACCTCTGTATGGAAACCAGGACATGCATTACATTGGGGAAGAGGTTTTGCATTTGTTTCCACAGGAGAAGAAAAACTCTGGATACCATCAAAGTTGATCAAGATTTGAGTCGAAAAAGAAAAACCTCTCGATAAGGAGAAATGACAGGTAAACTACCAAGGAACATCTCATGAACGGTATAGAAATCTCCCAAAGGAAAGGGAAGGGTTTGGTTTTTATTTTCACAGGAAAACTCATCTCCAAAGGCAAAAGGCACTGAATGGGTAGATACTTAAAGAAGAGAAGGTAGCTATAACCATCAAACAAAAGGAATGTGCCATATGGTTAAATATATATTAAATTTATTTGTCTTTATTTCCTAGTCCCTATTCAATTAAACCAATGCTGGCTTTAAAGTTGGATTTGGCTTTCCTCCTCTAAATCCAAGCATGTTGTTAAAATAAACTTCAGAGTTTCTGTATTATATCAAGAAGCAACTGATGTAATACAGAATAGGAGAAAAATTGGGGACTGTCATTTGTCATTGTCATTTTCATGCCTCTTTCAAAGTATACATTCCCACATAATTATTATTTTCCCATTGTTGCCTTTCCTGGTATGCATCCATATACAAGTAAAAATTTCTCTGCTAACATTTATGTTTGAGTTCCACACAGCCAATGAAGAACTGCCTGACAGCAATCCCTGAAAGAAAATGGGCCATACCTCCTCAAGGACACTGGATCCAACTTGCTTTGTTTTAACTGACACTCCAGCCAGAACTTCGGGTACTGACTTCAATCAATACAAGAACTTGAGTCAAGATAAGGACTTCAACCTGGACCTTCAATCAAGCATCTCCCACTAGACATGTACTGGATATAACCCATTCAGCTTTCACTACACTACCATTTTTTTTCCCTCAGGACCCCACAAGGCTATCATTGTCCCAGTTAAGCAGGAAGTAGCTTGGAGAATACTATGCCCCCTTTCCCCTCTGTTGACACCTAGTTAGGGCTAGGTTCTTATTGTTTAAGGTTGGGTTTGGAAGGAGGTGTTCAAGCTTGGACATCTGTTCAGACGACTTTAAGGTTTAGTTGGAATAGATATAGTTAAGATGAGACATTAGTAGATTGTTATAACTTCTTGTAATTCACACTTACGATTGTTAATTATAGATAATTTACACTGTTAAGTTTTAATCCTTTTTTAGACTAAAAGGGGAATTGTAGTGGGAAATGCTGTCCATGCCCACTTGGGGGCTGGCACAGGTGACGCTGACCACACACACTTGGGCGTGGTCAGAGTGATGTAGCAAGTCTTTAAAGATGTGGGATGCACGAATGCAATTCTCTATTCCCTCTCCCACCTGGTTGTACAGGACTGGCACTGTTGCATGAGTTCATCCTATTAAACCATCTGTTTCTCAAACTAGTTCTGACTCTATTGTGATCTGAATTAATTGTGTTCCACATTACCCAAGTGCCGGGATTAAAGGCATACACCATCACAGCCCAGCAGCCCCATCACTTTTTTTTTCTACAATAAAAATTAAAAGAGTTTAGCTGGCCCTGGCAGCATGAACCTGTAATCCCAGCATACTGGGGGCAGAAGAATCATCGAATGTTCAAGGCTGGGACAGGTTACAGAGTATATCTCAAGACAGTTTAATCTACATAGCAAGAGTCTGTCTCAATAAATAATTAAAATGAAATTAAGAAAATAAATAAATAAGTCGTATCACTATGAAGTTCAGGCTATCCTGGAACTCTCTGTTCTCCTGCCTTTACCTCCCCAGTAACTGGGATTTTCCTTTGCTGGTGGGTTTTTGTTTTTCAGTTACTCAATGGAGAAAGTGAAGCCGCCCTCTGACACATGTGAATGTTGATGGTAGGTAAAATCCTCACAAAACTTTCCTCTCAAAGAGGCTGCCGGGGAAACGGCCAGAACTGGAGTTTGCTGGTACTTAAAAAGAAACAAAACACAAATGTTGCAACTGCAAGAATCAATAACCACCTACCTCCTTTATCCCTGTGGCTATGCGTGTGGAAACACCAGCCGGCATCTGTGCTAACATAAGCTCACTGAAGGAAAATCAAAATAGGCTCTTTAAGGATGACAGGCCTCTTAAAAGCTTCCCCTCCCACCATCTCTGAGAGGATGACATGTAGGCAGGGAAATGGAGAGGAAAGCAAAGAATGCTCTCATCCTCTAGGACTATGGCTGAAATCATCCATCAGATCTTCTTGGAAAACCGTGCCCTCCGATACATGCATGCACGCACACACACACACACACATATGCCACATGCACACACTCACACACTCGTACACTCACACACAGAGGCTAACAGAAAACAGATTACGACGAGGGAGCATTTATTTTTTTAATAATTATTTTATGTGCATTAGTGCTTTGTATGCATGTCTCCATGAGGGTGTCAGATCTTGGAGTTACGCTGCCACGTGGTTGCTGGGAATTGAATCTGGGTCCTCTGGAAGAGCAGTCAGTGCTCTTAACCTCTGAGCCATCTCTCCAGCCTGAGGGAGCCTTTTTAATCTCGGGGTCCCAGCATTTGGTGCCCGAAACACACATTTCCCAGATAGTTACACAGCAGTTGCTTCTCTGCCTGTACTTCACCCTCACCTGCCTTCCTTGACCCCTAAAAAGGGGTCTACTGCCTTCTGCAGTGATGTGTGTCCCTTCACCTATGACTCTGACCTTACTCTTTCCCACTTGAACAGAGGCTCTGTGAAAGTAAGCAACCAGTCTGCCTGGGCCTCCGTTGTAGGACCAGGACCCCTAAGTTGCCTGGCCTGAAGTCAGTGTCCAATAAAGTTTTATTAAGTTGGCACACAATAAACAGGGCTTGGTGACCCATGTCTTTAATCCCAGCTATAAACTGATTTTCTTTAAGCTAATAGCTCACCAAAAACATGACACAACAATTTATTGATTATGAAAGCCTTATGGCCTTAGCTTAGGCTTGTTTCTAACTAGCTCTAACAACTTAATTTAACCCATTTCTATTAATCAACATGCTGTCATGTGACCTGTGGCTTTTACTTCTCCTCTTGCATGTCCTGCTTTCTCTGCATCTGGCTGGCTGGCTGGCAACTCCACCTTTCTTCTTCACTGAGACCTTTCTGTCCCCGGAAGTCCCACCAAACCTCTTCCTGCCTAGCTATTGGCCATTCAGCTCTTTATTAAACCGTCATCACAGTGACACATCTTCACACAATGTAAAGGAATATTCCAAAACACCCAGCACTTAGAAGGTAGAGACAGTTAGATCTATGTGATCTATGTGAGGTAGAGGCCAGCTTGATCTATATAGTGAGTTCCAGGACAGCCAGTACTACATAGCAAGACCCTGTCTCAAAAACAAACAAACAATTAGGTGCCCAATAAAGTTTTATCAGCAAATGAGCAAACATCTGAATCATTAAAGAGGTGGTTTATAGTACCTAATGCTTGAAGAGCATCTCCCCACAATAAAGTCAAAATCAGCTATGATGGCAATTGTCCACAGAATTCAGATGTGAAAAAAAAAAGTCACTTTAAATACCTACTTCAAAAGAACTTTAATCTTTTAAGTGCTTCAATTCTTGACTTAATTTTAGATGTACAAATCTGCCTATAATGACTTCTTTCCACTGTTTAGTATAATTTGTAGGAAGCTATTGAGTTAGATTGTCTTCGGCCCTGGACTCAACAGCACAAACCAATATGGTGTCACTCATGCTAAATGAAACTGTTCACCTAGGTGTATACTCACTGCTGAGTTCCTGTTGCTCCAAGGCTAAATGTTACTCAGCCCTAGGCAGCTATGATTAGTGGCTCTCTTTACCTCAGCTACATTCCCTATCGGTAAGCCTGTTCTAACTCTGATGGATACCCATATGCTAATCATTTGGTTGTTTTGATGGTTGTTTTGAATTTTTCCCAAATAACTATCATTTTGTTTGTTTATTGAGACAGGGTCTCATCCTATAGCTCTGGTTGGCCTAGAAGGCACCACATAGACCAGGCTATCCTAGAAACTCACAGCAATCCTCCTGCCTTCGCCTGCTGAGTGCTGGGATTAAAGGCATGAACACCATGAGCATCTCAAATAAATTTAAATTTGTTTGTAAATGTAAACACTTTAAGTTTTTCATTTTTAGCACTACTGATAGTGGGCAATGGATTTTTCTTCCCCCTTACTCAGTGATTTTGACATAAGTGTGCATTAGTTTGTTCTGTTTTTTAATATGATTTTCTGGGTATGGTGTTTTTAGCCACATGTATGTATGTGCAACATTTACATGCCAGTGTCTATTGCCTTGTGTCAGAAGAGGCCATTGGATTCCCTGGAACTGGAGTAAGAGAAAGTTATGAGCCACCATATGGGAGCTGGAAGCCAAATCTGGGTCCTCTAGAAGAGCAGCCAGTGACCTTAACCACTGAATCATCCAAGTGGTGGGGAATAGGGGGCAGGAAAAAACTTAATGGTTAAGAGTAGTCCCTTCTGCCTGTTCTAATCTGAGCTTCTCTGAGTTTTTGTATTGTTTTGCTTTTTTTTTTTAATTCCACATATAGATGAGATCTTAAAGTTCTTACCTTCCTATACTTTATCATTTCTTTAACAGAACAGACTTCCTCAGAAGATTTTTTTTTTTTTCACAGCAAATCTAGGCAGAAGACACAGATCCCAGGGTGATCCACACTGACCCAGCATCGTCACCCAGAGCTCACAGACTTGAGCCCACTCTTGTACATTCTGAACAAGCCTATAATGCCTGGCAGAGCAGACCCGCTGTCCTAATTGTCCCCTGCTCTTCCCCTGTGCTGGTTCTCAGAGTGCCAAGGACACAAGGATGATGTAAGTGCCAAATTCCAGCACAGCTCTGGTGAAGCCTGGTGTTCAGACTCAAAGAGCTTCCAGTTAGATTAATGAGAGAAAGCGCAGGTTTTCTTCTTTTATTTTAGCAGCTGGTCACTGACCATGTGAGGTTCCTCAGTCACACAGGTTCTGCCTCCACTCTTCTCCACCCCAGCCTGCCTGCCTGCCTTATCTAATCACTCTCTCCTGAACATTCTGTTCTTTCCAGTCCCTGATCTGTCTTTAGGCTACTTCTCACCTGAACGCTCCCCATTCCTTCCTCCTCTCCACCCATCCATCCTTCAGATCCAGTTGCTTCCACCCAAGCTACTACTGAATCCTCCAACACACAGTGTTGCCTTCCCCCGTGAACACACTGCCAGTGTGCCCTTTGAACCCTCAGTGACAGCTCCATCATTTGGCCCTGCTTAGATACTGGATTTTACTGCTAGTTAAATTTTCATATGCACAGGTCTTGCCTCCTCCACTGAGTTGTAAACACCTAAGACACAATGACTCTGTTGTCCCCTCCAGGCAATGTGTAGTTCACTGTGATAGATAGAGATTTCCAGACTCTTTGCACCTACCTTGTCTTATGGCATGTCCACCAAAATCAAGTCTCAAAAGCCTCGAAAGTTCGTCTCTTGATATATTTCAGTGCAACCAGGACAGATCACACACCTGGGTCTCTTGGTTTCTTGTGGCCAATCCAGACTTACTTCCAAAGCAGCTTCTCAGGAAAGATTCTAGTTTCACTAGGTAACTGAGTCACCCAGAGCTAACTGTGCCAGCCTTCCCCTGGCTCCTCATGCAACTGGTTCACTGTGTTGCACAGATTTTTAAATTTTGGGAAAGGTGTATGGCAGACAAAATTTGGACACATACACACACACACACACACACACACACACACACACACACACACACACACCTGGGAAATTCTCTCATGGTGTTCTAGAGCTGTGAAAACAATTGTAACATGAAACACCAAAAGGTGTGTTTGTACAATGAAGGTGACCTGGCTTAGCTGACGGAAGGCCATTTTCTTCTTAAGAGCTGTTTTAGTGCTGTCGAAAAGAAACCCTTCTTTTTCAAGCCCATACCTTAGAAGAAAAGAAAATATGGTTGGTGACTATTAGCCAGCTTTATTTTATTTACTAAGATAAGATTTATAGCTTCAAGTAAGACTAAACTCATGTACTACCCACAATTACCTTCTGACACAGAATAAGCTCTCCAAGCCTCTTCGTTAAACACTGGACTCTCCAGGAACCATGAAAATTCCAGGACACCCCTTGTTCCAACAACCTTAAAGAAACGGCCAAATCACCACTGGGAGTGGTGCCTGCTGAAAAGGTGTGTGGAAAATTACCACTAAACAGTCTGAAAGTGGGGGGGCTCTTTCTGTTGGTTTTGAAGCCCTTCACTCACTCCCCCAGGATCCTCTCTAGCTTGTAGCAGTCCTCTAGCTGGGATTACAGGTAGGAGTCACCACATTCAACTGAGTTTTTATTTTAATTATCATTGTTACACTTAGTGTGTGTGTGTGTGTGTGTGTGTGTGTGTGTGTGTGTGTGTGTGTGTAGGAAGCCAGAGGACAGCTTGCAGGAATTGGTTGTCTCAGTCTACTTTGTGGGCCCTGGGAGTTGAACTTAGGTTATCTGAGTTAGTGGTAAGCACTGGCACAGTTCTGTTTGACGGTAGGTTTTGATTATTTGTGGGTTTGTTTTTTATGTATTTATTAGTTTTCATATAATATATATTTTGATTATATTCTTTCCTACAAGTCCTGCCTGCACCTCCCCACCTCCCTCTCCACCAAACTTCAGGAGGGGAGGAATACATCCACGTGGGAAAGGAGGCAGAAATATTTTAAGAGTCAAAGGTGGTGGATGACTCTAAAGATACAGAATCTTCCAGTCACAACAGGACTGGTGTGCATGTGAACTCAAGAGAGCCTGTGCCAGGAGGCAAAGACCTACATAAAGACCTGCAAACCAGACAAAATCCCACCACTAAGAAGAAGGATGCACAAAGCCCTGCCCCTTACCAAGAAACTGTTTGCGACTGATACCTACTGGGGAAGGGAAGAATAAGTTTACTCCAATGGAGTATCACTGTTATCAGTCAACTTCAGAGCAACATCCATGTTTTTGTGTACTTTTTTGTTTAGTTGGTTTGGTTTGGAATTTTTTTTTGTTTGTTTGTTGTTTGTGTGTTTGCTTGTTGTTTTTCGAGATAGGGTTTCTCTGTGTGTAGCTCTGGCTGTCCTGGAACTCGCTATGTAGATCATACTGGTCAAGAACTCACAAGAACTCACAAGAACCCCTGCCTCCACACTACTTGGGATTAAAGGCATGTGCACTTAGACCAATAGATAATTTTGTGGGCAGGAGTAAAAGGTAAAACAGTGATTCATATTGATGCAGAAAAGCACACATCTAAATAGGATTAATTGGCTTTCAAGTCCTTTACAATAAGTAGAAAACACCAGGTGTGCTGGCCTTTAATCCCATCACTTGAGAGGCTGAGGCAGGTGGATCTCTGTGAGCACCTGACTCTAAATAAACAGAAATAAAGCCAGGCTAGTAGCACAGAACTGACACAGCAGAATTCAGGAAGTAGAAGCAGAAGGGTCACTCAAGTTCAAGTGTTATCGGCCAACCTTATCAGCACCGTGAGCTCCAAGTCATGCCTATCTCAAAAGACCAAAAGAAATGAAAATAAACAAAAAAACCAGGTGGGGCTGGGTTCATTGATAGAATGCTTGTCAGGCATGCATGAGGTTCTGGGTTTGATTTCCGGCACTGAAAATAATAATCAACAACAACAACAACAATAATAATAGAATCACCCAGAAACAACAAAAGACAAATATGCAAGAGAAAATGAAAATAATAAAGCACCAAGAAGAAA